>NW_023995203.1:0-138718 GCF_015586225.1 Lucilia sericata | reverse complement strand
ATAAGTAAACTTCTTAGATTTAAAGTACCATATTTAATAAATCTACAATGAAGATTACATTAAAGTACGAAGAGTTGTGTTCCGTTTTATGGAGTGTATCTTCAAAAGGGCCAGAAAGAATTGAAGACATTTCAAATTATATAAAAACTACATATAGTAGAAAAGTAGACAAAACAGGCATATCAAAAATTGAAAACTTTTTAAAACTTTTTGATGTATGGAAATCAAAAGGAATTTCGATTAAAATTTTGTAGTTGGATGGAAACTACTACGGAAATCTCAACTTACAACACATCAACAGGAGCGCCTTGCAAGTCATACGAAGACTTATGTTCAAGGTCAAAAAAAAGAGGGTCACACAAAAACTTTTTTCAATCTCAAATGAGGAAATTGCTGATACATTTAACGAAATGCTGAAAAAGGAAAACCAACCTATGGATGCCGTACATATTGCAACTATTCTTCCTAATGCATCACCAAAACGACTCTAAGCGAATTGTGGAAAGTATACCAACTCCAACATCACAATCAAATTTTTACTGAAGAGGAAGCAATAGCGCTTATGTTGGAACTGGATCTCAGTCGAAATAAGTACCAAATATTAAGGAAAGCTCTGCATGAAAAAGGACACAATATATTACCATCATACAAGGCGATCCAGGAAAAAAACAAACTATCCTACCATCACCTATTGCTGTTAATGATGTGGAAGCTTGTATTGATATATCATCTTTGCTCGAAAACACAGCATCAAGAATTGTGTCAGACTTTTCAGAAGACCAACTAAGGAAAATTCATAACTGTGATGTTGTCTTAATGTGTAAGTGGGGATGTGACGGTTTATCAGCACTTCCAGAATACAAACAAGCCTTGTGGAAGTCGGACATTAGCAGACTACAAAAGTGTATTTATGTCATCCTTAGTGCCATTACGAATTCGTTCATATTCCCTTAATCCATCATCGTCAAGCATCGGAAATTCATTTGAAGATATATGGATCAATACAACTCCGGGTTCAAAAAATTTTTGTAGACCCATTGGATTTTGAATATATAAAGGAGTCAAAGAAAACAACAAAGAATTGAAAGAACTGAGAGCTGCGGAAAAAAAAGCAGAATCCAAGAAGAATTTAAAGTTCAGATGGGATTAAACATCGACAAATCACTTCCAAGTTGCGGTAGTACAAATGACGGTAATACGGCGGAGAAGGTTTTTTCGTGATTTTGAAATTACTTCAAAAATAACTGGAATCGACAAGGAGTTGCTTCAGTGCGATAGGCACTGAATAGTAAACATAAAATTAATAGAAATCGGGGAATATACATCTGAAATTTCTAAATTACTTGTATATCTGTATCCATGGAGGGAACTAACACCAACAGTACACAGAGTATTGTGTCATGGTCAAATAATAATTGAATCGAATATTCTTCCACTTGGAGAGTTAACAGAAGAAGCCCAGGAAGAGAGGAATCGATATTTTAAGCATGTTCAACTATTCAGCTCAAGAAAATGCTTCAGGCAATCACAGAATGAAGATATTTTTAATAGTTTACTTCTATCTTCTGATCCTGTTCTTTCAACTATGCGAAAAGATGGATTTGTTATGAAACTCTATCATCTCAAAACAAGGAAGATTTAAAGGACTTATATTACCTTCTGGATATGTATACCGATATGACAGATTATTTTATTGAAAATAAGTAGTGTTAGGAATTAACTATATAAGTAGGTTGTAAGAATTAATTGTATTATGTTTAAGATAAACAGTTCAAATAAAAATAGCTATTATACTAACTGATGATATTGTATTAAATTGTGTTTTATGTTTCGGTGGGAGGGAAAGGTGGTTTGTGTGGGGTGATTTAGGTGCTGTTGTGCGTGGCTCATAATAAAATTATAATTTTTTTATTGTATATACAATGTTATAGTCTTTAATAAAATAATTAACTAAATAATTTTTTAAAATTGTCCAAATATTTTATTCAACAGCAAATGTACATATGTTCTGTCGTACTTAATACTAAAATATGAAAAAGATGAAATTAAAGGACACAGGTTTAAATGAACATATTTTTGAATGTAATTGAGATATTGGCTTGAAATTTTTTGTAAAGGGTCGAGAATTTCCATATCTAACTAAAAATGATATTAAGGGATAAATATGGACTAAATGTTGTAGCTATCTGCGACCCTATTAAAATTTTGATATAAATCATAGTTTTAGAAATTAAACAAATATGTAATATATGACAAAATCTAACTAACAAGAAAAAATTGAGTCCATTTGGTCCAAAATTACGCCCGGTATTCAAAAAAAGGCGGACCAAGGTATGGTAGTATGTCCAAGCATGTTTTTTCAAGATCTCGTCGAGCGCTTTCACAAAATATAAAAATCTTTGTATTTGGGGTGAAAAACAAAAAAATGGCACGAGTTTAAAAATTTTACATGTCGTAGGTACCCTACTTTGAGCCGCCACAGCGCCGTCCCTGGGGCATCTGCAGGGTTCATCTTCAAAACTTAAACTCGAATACTCCTTGGCTACGCTCACGCCAAATTTTATCCCGATCGGATCAGCCGTTTAGAAATGCCAGATTTATTTCCAAAAAATTTCCATTCTGCCCCACTGTGCAATGTATCCCGTATACATTGGTGACGTGTCCTATAACCGCTTTTGGCCAGTTCGCCTAAAGTAAAGATACGTTCGCTGTAACTGCCGCCTCATATCTTAAATATGTTGAATGGGTGGAATATCTTGCAGTAGTACACATGGCACCACTTATACCCAAGCAGGTATCGCATAGCTAGGTTTCCCTGGTTTAGGTATAAATATTACCCTTGCATCCTACCATTTAATGGGGGTATATGTGAATTTCAAGCATGCAGTGGATATCTGAGACAGATTTACGGAAAACCATTCCCGCCTCCATCTGTAAGAGTGCCGGGAAAATGCCATCCAGGCCTGCCATATTAGATGTAATTACAATTTCCGTGTTAGCCTCCCCTTCCTCCAATATCGGTTCATCTATGTTATTCGATATACCGGGTGGGAAAAGAGAGTCCATTAGGAGTTTCATTGTCTCCTCCATATCCCGCTGCCCATGTCATCGACCATAGATTCCGGTTGGACATGAGTTTTGGATAGAATTTTTTTTATCTTCGATACGTTTCCAGGAGTCTCGATTGGCTTTGCGAACAATTTTCTTATATTCAAGTTTACTACGATACTCATCCCAGTATACTGCGGCCTTTCTACTCCGTGCCCGTTTTAAATAGTTTGCGAAGAGTCTTACCATGGTTCCGGATCTCCCCTATTACCCAGGGTTTCTCCTGGGCAGATCTTCGCGCTTGATGCAGTGGGTACCATTTATGGCCCGGCGGCGTCCTTATCAGGCATAGGAAGAGTAGTATTTTTAATCGACACTTTTTTAATTTTGGACAGCACTGCTGTCTGGCGAGTGAGTGATTTCCTCCTCGCCACGGAGGCCAAGTTACCCACCTCCGTAGTAGCATTTTGCTCACGATTGCAGAATGACGACGACAGGTGACTCGCGAGTAGATCAACACTTGCCGCCGGTACTGAGTTATTTAGGCCCCTTTTTCCATGCTTGTTTTTTCCAGCTTTTTGGTCCGCGGGGAATATAATATTTCCAGGTGGTGGACAATCTGCCCTCCCTCAACTTAAGTGACTCTAAAGAGGACAGATGGTCCATCACCACTCCCTATCCGCCATTTGGACCATACGTGTTTTTCGGCACAATCGGGCTTTATGGAGAGTGCAGTTTTCTCTCCTTATAATTCTTAATAAATCTTGGCTTACAATCAATTCTTTAGTTTTTAGTTTTTTTTTTTGTAACATTACTCTCGTAAAATCGATTAAGGAAGCCATTCTCAATATTTTTTCATAGTTTTGGCTATTTTTAATACAGCATGAGTATTTATTAGGAAATAATGAAAAATCTTGCTTAAAATAATCCTTAATTTGGACGTTTTGATAAAATATTTCCTAATTTAGTTTCGACAGCGATCAAATTGCAATTTCTACAAACCATATATGTATCTTTATAAAAATTATTATAATTCGTATGGTTATAAAATATATTAATTTTACATTTAAACCCCAATAATCGTTGAAAAGAATTTAATTATTCTAGTAAGAGTAATAATTACTAATAATAATTATTTTTTGTCTGATAATTTTATTAGAGAAAAATATTTTATATTTTTCTATTATTTAATAACTATGGTGTATTCATAGTTTGGGTTTTACAATAAACCCAAAAATGGCTTTAATAATCAAAGAAAAACATGTTGCGTACAAACGATTGTCTATAGTGTACATTAGAGTGATTCAAGCTTGTATGAAGGAAAAAAAATTGTCTGACAATCCGTCCCCCCTTTAGAATTGGGTTGTAAATCTATGTCATACAAAAATTAGGCTGATTGGATAACGTTTACAGGTGCCGCAACGGCTCTGAAGTTTCCAAGTGCATTTACAAGGGGAAAATATCAATTTTTTTCAGTTTTTACTCAAATTTGGCCATTTAGTAATAAATTTTGAACTTTTTTAAAGGAATCGTAATGTGCACAAAGTAAGCATTTCGGAAAGATATAAAACACAAAAATTGCTTAAAAACTTTAAAAGTTATTGCAAATTCCCCAGGCCATTAACGTGTCTCACAGCACATAAATTTGAAATGTGACAAAAAAATTTACTTTTTTGGGATATATTCTAAAAAACCATTTTGTTACTTAAAATATTCTCAGCTATGGTCAAAAAAGTTTGATTTTTTCAACGGCAGTTTCAAATCTCCAATTTCAGTGTACATATTTCAATTATTTGCTGTTAAAATCTAAAAAATTTAGTCCTATCGCCCGAAATTTTTCCAGAATGCATTTTTATAATTTTCAGCATAAGTCTAGAGGCAGAGATAGCAACATTCGCAACATCTGAAATTTTATATTTGGGACTCAAGTATACAGTCAGAAGGATTAAAAGACGAAAATGTGGAAAATTGGTGGGTGATACTACTTTTTTATTTCCATATTCGAAATCAGTACACCAAATAATACTAAAATTAGTGAAAATTATTTAAAAAGTTTTTTCATCGTTAGTGTGTAAAGTTAAGTTATTCAGATTTTATATATGGGCAAATTCATGTCAAGTGACCCAACTCAAAAAATCGATTTTGATGAAATTAAAAAACAAAATTGGAAACAATGAAGAAATAGCTATATGAAATTCTTTGGACAATTTTTAATAGGACCAATAGGTAAAAAGTTACACTCATTTGAATAAAACCCTGTATGAATAAAATGTCCAACTGGCCTAGTATTCAATAGTACTAACATCGGTGCAAATTCCATCCAAATCGGAAAACATCGATTTTAAATGTTGTTTCATTTTACTTTATAATCAGCTCTTATGTCCTTATAAAAGGACTTCAAAGTTTAAAGGACAATTTCAAACGAATATTTCAAATATTTATATGTACTGTATACTACTAATATCTATATCTGTAGATACTATCTATATTATATATTGATCTCACTTAGACAAAAAATCGCAAAATAAATTAAATTTAAAAATGCTCTCATTTTGAAAACAAAAATGTTTAACTACTTTTTTGTAACAAATTTTCTTTAAGCTTCCATATCTTTTTTTAATCCTGATGGATTTAAATAAATAACATTATTTTGAAGCAGAAGTTCTCAGCTTCATTTGATATTAATACCAAATTTTTTTATATAAATTTGGAATTCCATCTTTTAAAATCGTATGTCCTTTAAACTTTAAGGTCCTTTTACAGGGGCATAAGAGCTGATTATGAAAAACTGAGTACACAAGGTTAATAATAATGGTCCCAGATTCTTTTATACCCTACACCACTATAGTGGGGAGGGTATTATACGTTTGTGCTGATGTTAAAGTATACCGATCGATTCAGAATCACTTTTTGAGTCGATTAAGACATGACCGTCCGTCCGTCTGTCCGGCTGACTGGCCGGACTGTCCATGTAAACCTATACTCCTATATAAAGCCTTCTATATAAAAAATTGGGTTTTTTATCAATATATTGCTTAAATACTTTGGAATTAAGGTAAAATTCAACATAAAAGTTTCTTTATGAAAAATAATAATTTTTAAAATATACTCATGGTGTAGGGTATTATATGGTCGGCAATGCCCCGACTGTACTTTCCTACTTGTTTACATATACGGTGTTATATTAAATTATTCGAACAAAACGTTTATTCGTCATTCGTTCGAATAATCGAATATTTTTTCAAAATTTAATCGACTACTCGTACACTTCACTTTTATTCGCTTACGAAACTTTTGTTACGAACGCACGTTCTTAAAGATCAGTCCTATTGTTTTATTTTTATTCCGGTAAAACAACAAGTTTGAATATTTAATGTGCATTTATATATTTTGTAATAAAATGATGAACTGTTGCAAGCCATACTGGTGACTGAAAATAATTTCTATGTACATAATTTTTTAAACAATATATTTCAAATTTGCCTGCAAAGAATAATAAGAAGTTGGACTATGACATTGTTTTACAACAATAACATTACCTTCTCTTCACAGACGAGTTCTGTGTAAATTCAACACACTTGTGAGAACTCAATTCTCTCACAATACTTCAAAACTTTTTCGCGAAAATACCGGGATAATAGGACTTGAACGACGTTTTTTCACAAACACATAACTATTTTTTAATTTTTTACACAATTATATCGCATTTAACAATCCGAAATATTTTTATTTTTCACATACTAAAAAAATATTTTTTTAATATTTTTGACAATTAATTTTTGTGTGTTGAAATTAAAATTGACAAAACAAAGTTGTATATTTTGGTATTGAAAATGAAAAAATTATTTAAAATAAACTTATTTTTTTGCAAAAAAAGAGATTTTAAGTCCGAAAAATATATTTATTAAATGTTTACTGATTAGATGTGGGCAAAATAAGTTAAAAAATCTGCGAATGTAGAAATTTAAATGTTATTTATTTTTCCTAAATTTTTATGTACGATTTTATGCAAGTATGTATGTTTGGAAAGTGTGGTGAAAGTGGTTGGAGCTCCAATACTAATACAAAAATTCTACCAATACATACTTAGAGTTAGGTACCGAATGACAATTCCTTTACGTACCAACTGACAAGCCCCAATTTCTTTATATTCTTTGTTTGCCTGTATCAGCTTAATAACGTCTATAATGAATATGGAAAATTATTAGATTTGTAAATGATACATGCAATTGTATTATATCTCGCTCTGAACCGATAACTTTACCTGAAGATAAATTCCTTCCTACATTCGAATTTGTTTTCATATTGCCTCCTGCACAAAATCTTCAACACAATCTTCTAATCTAAAAGTGTATAATTTTAAACAAACTGATTACGTTAAATTAAATGACTTAATATCTAAACCAATTGGAACGATTTGCTTTGTATCCCCTGCTTAAATAATTCTACATTGGACGTCATGATTGATACTTTTTATAATAAAATATATTCTTTTGTGGATGAATGCACTCCTAAACTGAGATCTTTCACACATTCTGGCCCCTCCTTGGTATTCTAAACAGTTGACTAAACTAAATAATTTTAAAGAACAAATATTATAAAAATTTAAAAAATCTGGATTGGTCATAGATTATTGTAAATATTCTGTTACTCCGCAGCAAAATATTTGCTTACAAATTCACTAGAAAAATCACCAGAATTCATCGAGTAAAGTGCTTACAATTCTACTAGAAAAAGTACTTATTTTTGTTTGAGATGTTCCAAAAGTAAGTCAATATTATTTGGTTGAAATAAGTTGTTTTTTTAGTAGAGTTATTTATAGAATACATATTTACGAAAAAATAACAATAAAAAGTCGACACAGACTGGGGTTGAACTCAATACCTTCCGTCTGCCAGTTGGATGCTCCACTCACTACACCACTGCTTAGCTGTTTTATTGTGCGTCAAATAATAGTTTTCACACACAAATACTATTTTATTTTCTGTTTGTCTAAAAATAGATATTTGATATCGTGTGCAGAAAAAAAGGAAAAAAAGAAAAAGTAACTGTTTTATGTTTGTTTGTTGTTTCTTTATTTTGATTTTTTTTAGACTTTACATACAAAGTAAGTCATTAATAAAGTAACTTAATGGTAATCATTGTAAGCAAAGATTTTGCTGGGTCGTGCTGAATGCAACACTCCTCAACAACTCCCTATATCATAATTATTTAATTAAAGTGAAGAACGAGTTTAAACGTAATTCAAAAGCATTTTATAATTTTGTTAACTTTAAAAGGAGAATATATGGATATCCTTCTGTAATGAAATTTAACAACTGCGAATCTTCTGATGACCTCATGATAAGTAATATGTTTGCAAATTTTTTCGCTAATACTTATTCGGACACACAATACATCTAATACACTAATCGTGATATATCTTTTCCACTTATTGGCACTGCAGATCTACTGAAAAGTTTAAATAAACTAAAAACTTCTTATAATTATGGTCCTGATGGCGTTAGTTTACCCATTTATAATATTGTTCAACACCTCCATTAAATATGGTTATTTTCCAAAAATTTGGAGGACCTCATACATTATTCCATTGTATAAATCTGGTAGTAAACCCGATGTCTCCAATAACAGAGGAATAGCTAACTCAGTGTAATACCTAAAACTTTTGAGAGTTTTATCACCGATTATATTTGCCATCAATCATCATCTATACTGTCATCTCGTCAACATGGATTTCGGAAAGGTTGTTCCACTACCACAAATGTCCTTCACCTTACAACACTTATAAACCTTGGCTTTGTAAAGAGAAAACAAACTGATACCGATTTCAGCAAGGCTTTTGATAAAGGAAACCACAATCTTCTACTTATTAAGCTGGCCTTCTAGGATTTACAAGCCGAAGCATAAACTGGATAAAATCGTATCTTCGTAATAGAACTCAATGTGTTAGATTTAATGATAAATATTCTAAAAAATATTTTGGTTACTTCTGGTGTCCCTCAGGGTAGCCATTTTGGTCCACTTCTTTTTTCCCAGTTCATAAATGACCTTCCGAATGTTTTAAATTTTTGCAACATTTTAATGTATGCTGATTAGGGATGCCAATCCCGAAATCCCGATCCCGAAAATCCCGGGATTTTTCGGGATTGGCAAATCCCGAATCCCGGGATTTGGAAAATAAATCCCGGGATTTTTTCGGGATTAGGATTTGTTTCAAAAAACTGTTTTTATTTTTTTTTTGAGCCATAATTTTCATTAATTTGAAAATTACGATCTTTTTTTCTTTTTTTGACTCATGCAAAACAAAATTCCGCAGAGCTAATTTTATACATATTTGAACCTTTTATTTTTTAAAGTGGTATGAGTCCATACACATAGCACATATAAATTTATTTATTCACTTCGTTTTTATACCTTACACCACTTTAGTGGGGAGGGTATATTGGGTTTGTGCTGATGTTTGTTACACACAATAATATTGGTCCTATACCTTAAAGTATACCAATCGGCTCAGAATCATTTTCTGAGTCGATTTAGCTATGTCCGTCCGTCTGTCCGTCCGTGTAAACCTTGTAATCAAACTACAGCAATTTTGAAGATAATTCAATGAAATTTTGCATGATCTTCTATTGTACTAGAGACGGATCCTATTGAAAATGGATAACATCGGTCCAATATTTGACCTAGCCCCCATACAACTGAACCCCCCAAATAGGGTTTTTAAGTTCATAATTATGTTCAATATACTCGTAACTCGACAAAAAGCTGCAAAACCAAGTTCTTCTGATGATGCGGCCTCATTTGACCCTAGCCCCTATGCAAAGCCCCCTTCGAAATATGACTTAAATGTACACAATTTTATTCAAAAAAAATAGCTAAATTATATCTGAGGCAAGGTACAATTCAACTTAGATGCTTTATTATGAACAATAAATCACATTTTATTTTTATAACTGGTGTAGGGTATTATAGGTAGGCTTCGCCCAACTATAACTTTTTACTTGTTAGCACATTGCAATGTTGGTCGTAGACCGACCCAAAAAGTATACACTTCTGTGTCTGTAAGCTGAAAACACGAGTTAGAAGACTCATTCTATTTGGGCTGCAAATTTGGACCAAAATTGACACAAAAAAACCTAATTGGACCTCCTCTGAAAATCACATTGATGCTGATATTAATATCAATACATTACAATATTTTGATGGTGGGTATTTAATTTCGGCACAGTCGAATACAAACTTTATTTTTCAATACTAGAGGATTTTACATTTCTAAATTTCTACAAATCTGAATGATACCGGTAAAGGTAAATTACCTTGTTCTGAATGCACCTAAAATTTTAAATTAATACTACGAATATAATAATATGTTCCAAAACTAATATGTATTTTGAGTAAAATTCCAAATATTTTTCAAAGAATAGGTTCTAAATTGATGTTCGAATAATTGAATTGGTATCTGTTATAATTATTAGTTCACATGGAACAGTATGAGGTTTTAAAAAGAGCTTATGTCTAATTTCGGAACTTGATATTTATTTAGGAAGTAAGTATGTATTTAAAAAGTTTCAGAAATTATGCAATTCTGAAAGTTTTTATTTAAAAATTGGAATTAATTGGATTGTTTTAATTTAAATATATCTTCTGTCTGTTAAATTTCCACAAAATTAAACAATTTTCTTTACAAATATGATGATTTAAAGATTTTCATATATAAAATAATTAAATTCATGTAATCCCGAAATCCCGTAAAATCCCGAAATACCGAAAAATCCCGGGATCCCGAAATGTCCCGGGATCCCGGGATTGCAATTTTCAAAATCCCGAATCCCGGGATTTGTAAAAGCCAGTCCCGTTTGGCATCCCTAATGCTGATGATGTTAACATTTTTTTGAGTTTCTCCCAATATGAGGATCATTATTTTCTTCAATCCGATCTAAACAATTTCTTTTCGTGGTGCAATCAAAACTTATAGATTTAAATTTAAGAAAATGTAAACTTTGTAACAGATTTTGTTGAAAAATTTAATTTTTAAAAGACAATTGTTGAAATTTTTTTAAAACCAGAAGTTTGTAGATTGTTATATTTGTTAAAAAAAAAAAATGTTTAGATTGGATATTACGTTTGAATTTTGTTATGCATGTTATTATTATTTTATATTTTCCGAAGATTTTCCTTTTACATACAAATCATATCATACTACACATTATATATTATCTTCATGAATTTCTTAAAAATAGGTCTATCGTATGTTATTTTTATATACTTAAACTAATTAACATTGTTAAATTTTGATATAATTATTGTATTTTAGAAACTTACTTTAATTATTAACTGTTCAGAACACTTTTACCTTAATTACTTTATATAAAATATATAAACTTAATATTAACGAATTACTTATACTAACTTAAAATATAAATGTAGTTAATTTTATAAATTATCGAAAATGGCAACACTTAAAAATACCAACAAGAAATCTTCTGAACAAAGTTATTATACAACATTATGTTAGTTATATTTATTGTTATATTTTATTCATAAGAGAATTAAATAAACTCATAAAATTTGTCTATGCTCTTAAATCATAAATTAATCATAAGATAATCATCATTAACTTAATACATGAATATAGATGATTCACGACATCATCTCATGTTATGACATAAATTGATCACAGTTTTGACTGGAGTAGCAACATTGGTAAATAACGATAACTGAAGTGATTATCAAGTAATTACATAAATTGCATGTCTAATTAATCCCGAGTTGTTGAGCCGAACTTTGTCTTCCGCTAAAAGTCTTTTTCAATATAATTTTGTAAGCACAAAGTCTATTTTGCGGAATATAAAAACATATTGACGTACATATATATAAATTACACTAAGTCTTAAAAATCAAAAGTGATATTAATTAATCGATAAACATCGTCAATTTAAATAATAATTTTTATTATTTATAAAGCCCAATTTTAATTGGTAGGTTTTTGTGAATTCTAAAATAATTATTTCAGTAGTATAATGCTTAATTAATCCTCAGGGCTTTATTGTACGAAGTCAATTTTTTGGAATATGATATACATAAGTTTCTCTATTGGCAACATCCAAACCTTGATGTCGGTCTTAGATTTAAAGCATGGATTGCTGAATTCCATAAAAATTTCATGTGATTCGACTACGTTAGTTAATTTGTTATGACTTTGATCAATTAACACGATACACGCCACATGTTCAAGTCCAAAGTCCACTATTTCGAAAATTTTAATACCAAATCGTCTTTATTAAGCCTAGTTCTGTTATTTACATGTTGGAGCATTTAAAATCATGATAAAAGTAATCTTAATCAAAAGCTGGGAGAAACAAAATCGAGATTTACTTTACTTTTCATAAACAAAATTACTGGCAGCTTCGTCGATTAATTGCTGAATAGTTGCCCACTGCTGCAACCCAAGTTAGAAAAGAACAATTCAACAAAAACAACAGCAGTAAACTTTTTACATAAAAGAACAACAATAAGGCGATGTCTCCAATAATCATCAATTTGATAAGTATAAATAAGACAAAGAAGAAGATGTAAAAGAATTTAAAGTAAGACTTTGAATATATGATTGTAAGTTTGACTTTTAGTAATAGTTAAGTTTCTCTTAATGTTATCAGTAACTTTACAACTGTAAAGAATAAAGTTCAATGTATACTCTTAACATTATATCAATTATATGAGAATTATGTGTAAATGTAAGTTTTAAAATTTCTTAACAGACTAATGTTAAGTGCATATATTGAGCACTATTTTCATCCCTGATATGTTTATTTTAACAATCTAATGTAATAACTATATTTTAATATCGAAATTAAATTATAAGTTACAGCATGTTAGACAATCTATGTATATTATTTAGCAATTTGTTCATATATATTTCTAAAAGTTTCAGTTCCATGGATGTTTTGAGCTCAAACCATCAACTACTGCAAACAATATATTGGAAGAGTAATAAATAAGGGTAAAAATTTGTGGAATAAATCTGCAACCTGAAGATACATCAAACAGTGAGTTATAATATACATTTCATTATTTAACATGCGTTCGATTCATAGCTAAAACTATATATATATATATATATATTATGAATTTCATTTAATTTTCAAAAAGAAAAAAAAAAAAAATACTAAACTATCAATTGCAAAGATAAAAAAAAAAGTTAATTTTAATTTATATTATTAAGCTTATGTTTAAGTTAGTAATTTTTACTAATATTAAAGGGTTTTATTATAAACTAATAAATAATTTTTGAATTGCCATTATGAGTAATTTTGAGTAGATGTTATCATTTTGGGGAGTGCTAATAATGAAGCCTATTTTACGTAAGATGTTTTAGATATTTGACTAATTTTCTTTTGGGAAAGATACAAAAAAAAAAAAAAAAAAAAAACACGAACACGAATGTATCAAATGTGTAAGAGGGTGGGTTTTCAGTTTCTAAGTGTTCCAAGTGATAATATCATCTGTCACAATATATTTATTAAACATATCCCAATAGCAATAAATAGCAATAGCCCAGTTTGTATTGTTTAGATTTCATTACATTTTCAGTCTTGGAAGACTTTGTTTTCTTTTTTTGTTTATGTAGGATTTTGAGGTCACGTATGGTCAAGAACCCTCCCAATCCGGCGAGCTCAGCCATTCCAGCTTCCAAGCACTGAGCATACTGACCCACACAAAAGATAATTAAAATTCAATTATTTTAAAATCCTAAAAATTTAAAAAAAAAAAAAAAAAAAAAAAAAAAAATTTACTACAAACTAACTAACTACTAACTAACTAACTAACTAACTAACTAACTAACTAACTAACTAACTACTAACTAACTAACTAACTAACTAACTACTAACTAACTAACTAACTAACTAACTAACTAACTAACTACTAACTAACTAACTAACTACTAACTAACTAACTAACTAACTAACTAACTAACTAACTAACTAACGAACTAACTAACTAACTAACTAACTAACTAACTAACTAACTAACTAACTAACTAACTAACTACTAACTAACTAACTACTACTAACTAACTAACTAACTACTAACTAACTAACTAACTAACTAACTAACTAACTAACTAACTAACTAACTAACTAACTAACTACAACTAACTAACTAACTAACTAACTAACTAACTAACTAACTAACTAACTAACTAACTAACTAACTAACTAACTAACTAACTAACTAACTACTAACTAACTAACTAACTAACTAACTAACTAACTACTAACTACTAACTAACTAACTAACTAACTAACTAAAACTAACTAACTAACTAACTAACTAACTAACTAACTAACTAACTAACTACTAACTAACTAACTAACTAACTAACTAACTACTAACTAACTAACTAACTACTACTAACTAACTAACTACTAACTAACTAACTAACTAACTAACTAACTACTAACTAACTAACTAACTAACTAACTAACTAACTACACTAACTAACTAACTAACTAACTAACTAACTAACTAACTAACTAACTAACTAACTAACTAACTAACTACTAACTAACTAAACTAACTACTAACTAACTAACTAACTAACTAACTAACTACTAACTAACTAACTAACTAACTAACTAACTAACTAACAACTAACTAACTACTAACTAACTAACTAACTAACTAACTACTAACTAACTAACTAACTAACTAACTAACTAACTAACTAACTAACTAACTAACTAACTAACTAACTAACTAACTAACTAACTACTAACTACTAACTAACTAACTAACTAACTAACTAACTAACTAACTAACTAACTAACTAACTAACTAACTAACTAACTAACTAACTAACTAACTAACTACTAACTAACTAACTAACTACTACTAACTAACTAACTAACTACTAACTAACTAACTAACTAACTAACTAACTAACTAACTAACTACTAACTAACTAACTAACTAACTAACTAACTACTAACTAACTAACTAACTAACCTAACTAACTAACTAACTAACTAACTAACTAACTAACTAACTAACTAACTAACTAACTAACTAACTAACTAACTACTAACTAACTAACTACTAACTAACTAACTAACTAACTAACTAACTAACTAAAAAAATGCAGAGTGTAGGTTGTTGCTTTTAGACTTATTTAAACCCATTATTAATTGTAACTTGTAAATGTGTGAATTATATGTATATAAACGTTTTTTTACATTTAACTATTACATTAAAATTGTCGGTTGTCACCAGTAGTAGTAGTTGTTGTAAGTTGTTTTCGTGTCAAGAATTCAAAAGCTTTTAAAAATTGTTTCAATGGCCACTTATTTCTCAAAAAAATTCATAATTATGCTAGTTTTAAGCAAACCTCCCTTCCACCCTACATTTTCCCTGCTTAAAGATTTTACAGTTATAAAAATACTTAACACTACTTGCATGTTTAAAAATATTGTTCTCACCAAGACATTTTATTTATATATATTTATTGTTGTTGTTAAAAAAAAACATATAAATTATTTATATTTTCGTTAAAATCTTTCTAACATTAACAGATGCGTCGTTTGCTGGTGAAAATTTTAATTGTTATTGTGGGTCATGAGGTCGTCTGGAAACTTTACTTTAAATATCTATTTAATGGCTTAAAAACGTATTGTATTTAGTTTAGTTTCTTGTGCCCGAGAGCAGCCCGATGAGCTGTTGGAGAATACATAACAGTTTCAGTTTTTTTTGCTTGTTGTTTTTTAATAACATTTTATTAGAAAAAGTTTAGTAAATTTTTATTTTATTGTTGGTGTGTTAGGAAAAAGTTCTTTTTTGAACTGATGTTATTCAAGTTTTCAATTGTAGTTAGTTTTTGTTTAAGAGACTCTTTGGAGAATATTATTTTGTGTGTGTGTTTTTTTTTTCTTGTTTTACTGAACATTGTAATTTACAGGACATAGACTTTAGTTTTAGGATAAAGTTAAGAAAAGTGTGTCATATTATATAAAAGGCTCTAAATTTTTAATATACAACTAAAACTTGAGTGGAGAAGTTTTTTTTTTGGTATAAAGTTTTATGTACCAGTTAGTAAGGTCTGCTATATTGTGCTAAAACGAATTTGGCAGTTATCCCTTATTAATATTGTTTTACGCGCTCCTGCTTTTATTTCTTGCATTTTTAATTCTTATTTCATTTATTTTTTTCATGGTTTTGCGGCCATTGCATTCCGACAATTGTTTACGCCATGTTTAAGTTACAGAACGCAATATTTACATCAACAACAGCTAACGCAACTATAGCAATAGCAACAACAACAACAATACAAACAAAATTAACATGACAATGAGCTCACGGTAATTTGAGACCCTCTACAAAAATGTTGCCAGTTTAGGTTAATGCAATTCAAAATGTTAAATGGAATTGAAGTGAATGGAATGAAATGAAATAAACTAAGCATACATGTTACAAACTTACAAACATACACACATATATACTATGTAAAATGCAATTGAGGATGCATGTAAAGCAATGGAAATTAAATAAAAAATAGCTTAAGTATGTTACATTACAACAATTCTACTACTAGACTAATTATACTGCTGCTGTACATCTCTGTAAACCCCTTTCCCAGCAACGAAAAAAAGTGGTTGTTAAATTACCATGTGTGTATGTATATCTTTTTTTTGCGTGTGGGTGTGTAGGTTGTAAATTTTGTGTATTTTAACATGTGTGTTTGGTTAGGTTTTTGGTATGAATTGTAAATTGTGTTTTAAACATGTAATGATGGTTTGTTTAAAATGTTAATGTATGAAAGTCAGTTAAAAACTAAATAGAGAAAAGAGTTAAATAACTGCAAAATAAATTTTTCAAAAGCATGTCTGAATAAATGTGGAATTAGTGAGTAAGAAAATTAATGGGTTTAGTTTTAAAGGGATTAAGAGACATATTTTGTAAATATTGTACAGCAATAGTTAGAGTTATAAAGGAAAAAATGTGTTTTACAAATAGAACAAGAACCGACTATTATAAAAAAAAGTTTTTAAGGATTAGAAACATTAGGGAATTACAAATAATAGGATGAACTATTACTTATTATATCTTTATTACTTTATAAAAGGTCCACTTTTCTTTAATGTTTCCCAAAATGTTATGAATTTTTTTATTTCTACCTTTATTTGCAAATATTTTGATAATTTAATTTTTATACTCTGGTGCGTATGATTAATATTAATTAATAGTATTTTTAGTTTTTTAACTATAACTTTGGCTTTTAAAGAGACAATGAAATAATATAAATGGCAGACAACTTATAACATCGTAAAACTTAATCAGAAATGTATCATTCTAGTTATTTGGAAGCAAATATTTTAAAGCAATTTTAGAAAAAAAAACCGAACATTGGTCGAGAAAAGCCCAAAATAAGCAGCCGCGTGTTGCAATATCTGTTAAGAAGTATTTAGAAAGAAGTGGTTGGGTACAGGATATCCGAAATTATATTGATTCGTTTTTCGCCTCAAAAGAAAGACAGATTATTTGGCATAATATCCTTATATACCCAAAACGATGCCAAAATCTTATAGCTAGCTTGTATCTAGATAGAGTTAGTATTTTAATAAACTTATCGCAAAGACCTTAGACTTATGAAGAATTTCTTTAATTTGCAATTTTTGTTGAACGGCCTACACAGCGTATGATTAATATTAGATTAGGTTTTTACTATAACATTTGTGTTTCAAAAAATTATAAAATAATTTAAATTATAATATAAAGATAATAAAAAGTGCTATTGTTTTAATACATTCCTTTTAGTAATTTAAGAAAAATTCCTAGAATTTATTGTTTAAAATACAACATAATTCTTAAATTTTAACACTAAATAAAAATCCTTTAGTTCTTAAAGATTTTAAATACATGTTCTTTTTGCTTTAAATTTATTGCCATTTAAATAGTATTATTTCATAGTACCACCACAGAAAATTCATAAATCATAAGTAGAACCGTGTGGGTTTTAAGATTATAGTTAAACAGGGCGTATGATTTATATTATTATGAAGTTATTACAGTCTAATACACAGAATAACATAAATATGTTTAAATGGAAAATGACAAGCTATTTTCAAGTGATTATGGAAGTTTTTAAACATTTTATTTAAGCGCTATTAAAAATATAAAGCAGGCGTATGATTGATATTAATTAGAGAGATTTTTACATCAAGAGAAGGTAATGTGTTTTTTGTAAAAATTTGTTCACAATTCTATTTTATTTGTTATCAAGAATTTGTTAGATAAAGGAAAACATGATCGCTCCTGCAACATACTTATGTGTTGCAATAAACGTTGCTGTTCAATTGTCAATATTGTTGCATTGAAGTACAGAAAAAACTTTTTATACTTTTTTCTATGCAAGTTATTTGGAAAATTTTTTGCATTATTTTCGGAAATTTCAACACTTATTTCTTAGAGAATTTTTCAACATTTTATGATATGCAATATTATGTTTATATGTTTATTCAGTTTTTAGGGGTTAAAAAAAATATATTGCAAACAATTTTTGTTAAGAGGGTGAAGTTTTTAAGTAATGAGATTGATTTTTAAATAGTTTGAACATTTTTATTTAAACTCTAGTTCAGTTCTAGTTCAGTTCTAGTTCAGTTCTAGTTCAATTCTAGTTCAGTTCTAGTTCAGTTCTAGTTCAGTTCTAGTTCAGTTCTAGTTCAGTTCTAGTTCAGTTCTAGTTCAGTTCTAGTTCAGTTCAGTTCTAGTTCAGTTCTAGTTCAGTTCTAGTTCAGTTCTAGTTCTTAAGTTCTAGTTCAGTTCTAGTTCAGTTCTAGTTCAGTTCTAGTTCAGTTCTAGTTCAGTTCTAGTTCAGTTCTAGTTCAGTTCTAGTTCAGTTCTAGTTCAGTTCTAGTTCAGTTCTAGTTCAGTTCTAGTCAGTTCTAGTTCAGTTCTAGTTCAGTTCTAGTTCAGTTCTAGTTCAGTTCTAGTCAGTTCTAGTTCAGTTCTAGTTCAGTTCTAGTTCAGTTCTAGTTCAGTTCTAGTTCAGTTCTAGTTCAGTTCTAGTTCAGTTCTAGTTCAGTTCTAGTCAGTTCTAGTTCAGTTCTAGTTCAGTTCTAGTTCATTCTAGTTCAGTTCTAGTTCAGTTCTAGTTCAGTTCTAGTTCAGTTCTAGTTCAAGTTCTAGTTCAGTTCTAGTTCAGTTCTAGTTCAGTTCTAGTTCAGTTCTAGTTCAGTTCTAGTTCAGTTCTAGTTCAGTTCTAGTTCAGTTCTAGTTCAGTTCTAGTTCAGTTCTAGTTCAGTTCTAGTTCAGTTCTAGTTCAGTTTAGTTCAGTTTCTAGTCAGTTCTAGTTCAGTTCTAGTTCAGTTACTAGTTCAGTTCTAGTTCAGTTCTAGTTCAGTTCTAGTTCAGTTCTAGTTCAGTTCTAGTTCAGTTCTAGTTCATGTCTATGTTCAGTTATAGTTTCAGTTCATAGTTCCAGTTTTCTAGTTCAGTTTCTAGTTCAGTTCTAGTTCAGTTCTCGTTCAGTTCTAGTTTCAGTTCTAGGTTCAGTTCTAGTTCAGTGCTTAGTTCAGATTCTAGTTCCGTTCTAGTTCAGTTCTAGTTACAGTTTCTAGTTCAGTTCTAGTTCAGTTCTAGTTCAGTTCTGTTAGTTGCTAGTTCAGTTCTAGTTTCAGTTTTAGTTTCAGTTCTCGTTCAGTTCTAGTTCAGTTCTAGTTCAGTTTCAGTCAGTTCCTAGTTCAGTTCTAGTCAGTTTCTAGTTACAGTTCTAGTCAGTTCTAGTTCAGTTCTAAGTTCAGTTCTAGTTCAGTTCAGTTCAGTTCTAGTTCAGTTTAGTTCAGTTCTAGTTCAGTTCTAGTTCAGTTCTAGTTCAGTGCTAGTTCAGTTCTAGTTCAGTTCTAGTTCAGTTCTAGTTCAGTTCTAGTTCAGTTCGAGTTCGTTTCTAGTTCCAGTCTAGTTCAGTTCTAGTTCAGTCTAGTTCAGTTTCTAGTTCAGTTCTACTTCAGTTCTAGTCAGTTCTAGTTCAGTTCTAGTTCAGTTTCTAGTTCAGTTTCTAGTTCAGTTCTAGTTCAGTATAGTTCAGTTCTAGTTCAGTTCGAGTTCAGTTCTAGTTCAGTTCTAGTTCAGTTCTAGTTCGGTTCTAGTCAGTTCTAGTTCAGTTCTAGTTCAGTTCTTAGTTCAGTTCGAGTTCAGTTCTAGTTCAGTTCTAGTTCAGTTCTAGTTCAGTGCTAGTTCAGTTCTAAGTTCAGGTTCTAGTTCAGTCTAGTTCAGTTCTAGTTTCAGTTCTAGTTCAGTTTCTAGTGTCAGTCTAGTTCAGTTCTAGTTCAGTTCTAGTTCAGGTTCTAGTCCAGTTCTAGTTCAGTTCTAGTTCAGTTCTAGTTCAGTTCTAGCTTCAGTTCTAGTTCAGTTCTAGTTCAGTTCTAGTTCAGTTCTAGTTCAGTTCTAGTTCAGTTCTAGTTCAGTTCTAGTTCAGTTCTAGTTCAGTTCTAGTTCAGTTCTAGTTCAGTTCTAGTTCAGTTCTAGTTCAGTTCTAGTTCAGTTCTAGTTCAGTTCTAGTTCAGTTCTAGTTCAGTTCTAGTTCAGTTCTAGTTCAGTTCTAGTTCAGTTCTAGTTCAGTTCTAGTTCAGTTCTAGTTCAGTTCTAGTTCAGTTCTAGTTCAGTTCTAGTTCAGTTCTAGTTCAGTTCTAGTTCAGTTCTAGTTCAGTTCTAGTTCAGTTCTAGTTCAGTTCTAGTTCAGTTCTAGTTCAGTTCTAGTTCAGTTCTAGTTCAGTTCTAGTTCAGTTCTAGTTCAGTTCTAGTTCAGTTCTAGTTCAGTTCTAGTTCAGTTCTAGTTCAGTTCTAGTTCAGTTCTAGTTCAGTTCTAGTTCAGTTCTAGTTCAGTTCTAGTTCAGTTCTAGTTCAGTTCTAGTTCAGTTCTAGTTCAGTTCTAGTTCAGTTCTAGTTCAGTTCTAGTTCAGTTCTAGTTCAGTTCTAGTTCAGTTCTAGTTCAGTTCTAGTTCAGTTCTAGTTCAGTTCTAGTTCAGTTCTAGTTCAGTTCTAGTTCAGTTCTAGTTCAGTTCTAGTTCAGTTCTAGTTCAGTTCTAGTTCAGTTCTAGTTCTAGTTCAGTTCAGTTCTATTCTAACTTAGTTCTAGCCCTGTTCTAGTTATATTCTAATTCACTTCTGGTTCAGTTCCAGTTGAGTTTAGTTTGATTGAGAAAAGTACACAAAGTACGTGTTACACAAAGTAAATGGTATAATTTATTTGCATGTATATTTTTATATCAGCCTGTCTGTAGTTATCAATGTTGCTACTTGTACATGTATATTGCAAATTTTGATTTTTAATTTAATCTTTTTGTTATAAAGTATTTAAATTAATATATGTGTGTCTATATACATATATATGCATTTTTTTCCACATTCTCTCCTAGCGTTACACTATCTCTCTAAAGCTTTGCTGCTATTACTGACTCCACTACTATCATGCTACTGACTCTCCTACAAACATTGTTTAGCATACATATTGGGAACATATAAAAAAAAATCAACGTACATTTTTTGAACAAAAAATCCAAGCACTAGAAACAGAACAGCAACATGCAACATAAGACAACAAAACGACACACAAAAAACGAGCTCAATTTATTTATTTTGTTGAAGTTTTTTCCACATCTCTTCTTTTTACAATTTGCATAAAGATTTTCGCATTTTTTTGCATAGCCATGCAAACACCGATACACATATTCCTATACATATACATAAATGTATGCATGCATTTAAATTCACTCATTTTTAAATACACCTTCCAGCAGTTTTACGAGGTATCTGGGTATCCTTTTTAGATAGAAATTTTAACAAATGTCTTATTACTAGTTTGATTTTTATAAATTTTTGGAACTTTTATTACGTTTGTCACTTTAATGCTCCGTAGTAATCTACAAAGGAAACACTTAAAACTATTTTGCCTGTACTATACCTCAGAAAGTAAATCGAAGTAATCAATTACAAGGCACATGTTCATTTGTATGTATGCTTTTAGCAGCAAATTTATTTCGTCCTAGATATTATTATTATTGTTATTATTATTTTGGGACAGATACCACTACAACTGCAGGATTTTAAACTCTATGATTATACTACAACCACATTGATCTAGAGTAGAGAGTATTTAGTTATATACCGGAACAGAACCACTTCAGACATGTAATACCCATGGAAATAAAGAAGGGAAAACGAAGTAAAAATTCCGTATACAAGATATAGTTTTGTTTTGTATGTATGAGTTAGGTTATACACATACATATATTAGAATGTGTATAAGTAAGAAAATTTCATTTTCAGTAAAAGTAATAGAGATATGCTAATATTATGGTAAGAATTTGTATTTCATATATGTACAGTGTGGGAAAAAAGGAAGGAGTGCAATAAAGGAACTAAAACGACTCCATAATTTATGCGGCATTTATAGACATACACATAAACGTATATACCTAAACAACTGTAGTAATAAAAATAGCATTTTTTATTTAAATTTAATTTAACAATCTTTTAGTAAACATATTTTACTTAACACTTGAACAAAACTAAACTTGTAAATATAAATACATGTATTAATTGTAAATTGCTGATGACCTTTTCTTAAATTTTGGTAGAAATATTTATCTGCTTTAGCAACTTCAGAAAAACCATAACTTATAAAATAATTACCGTATATCCCTCATTTTTTTATTAAAATATCATAATTCATAAGTATCTGCTGCAAAATCTATTTATTTTGTTGTTTTTTTTTTATAATTTAAGTTTTCATGCTTACGGTGCGTATGATTAATATTAATTAATATTAACTTAGTTCATTCATCATAATTTCTGTTATAATGAAAATAATTGCAAATTTTAAAAAGAATTAGAAATTATAGAAATAAAGTTATTTTATATTTAGAAAGAAGAAAATTTATTTAAAAGTTTGTTAAAACTTTTCTATTTATTTCATCTTCATTGTAAATACTCACATGTGCATTTTAGTACATATAAACATTAAATCAATAATAAAAAGGCAAAAACGAAAATGTAATAAGTATTATCCTTTCCTCTTCTATAGATTAATTTTGTGTGTGTGCACCAAATCCTTTTTCGTTCATTCATATAAATTTCTAACCAAAATAGCCAGTGTGTTTATTGTTTTCAAAGACACAACTTGAAAGGAAAGCTGTTTTTCATAAAATACGATTAAAATTGAAATTTCTTCAAAGAAATTTAACTCGTTTTTAATTTTTACGAAAATATGCTGTCTTATTTTGGGGGAAAATATCTGCTATTGTTCCAGTTCCTATTTATTAGTTCTAGTTCAGTTCTAGTTCAGTTCTAGTGCAGTTCTAGTTCAGTTCTAGTTCTGTTCTAGTTAAATATTAGCAGATAGTCGCACGATTATACCCCAAAGAATTTGGCAGTAAAAACTTAAATTTTCATTTGAGGTTAAAGTTTAACAATCATCAGACATTCAGCAGAATTAATGTATAGCAAAGGACACACAAGCCTAGACACAAATGCATACACGAGTGAACAGACATAGTAGTAAAATATTTCTATAACATTGGAATGTCTTTTTATAATATCAAACTTAACCTTTTAAACTATTGAACAGACAGACTCACACTCCGACAAGGATACCATAATATAAATTTCTATATACATACATACATATGTATATATGTATGAACATTCTGTCTCATATTCAGCTTTTTGTTAAAATTCTACTTAAACGTACATAGACCCATTCATTACTAGTCATATCATCAATTGATAAAAGAATGCAAAAGGTTAAGTGTATCATCATCAGGCATCTTTGTTGTTGTTTTTTTCTATTTGTTTCTATTATCCTCTCACTTGTCTACCTTTCTAGTGTAATCTCCTTTTCATCTCTTTTATAAACGAATGAGTGAATATGTTGTACTATATATAACTTGTTTGTTGTACGTTATGACCGTTAAAACCAATTGAATGAATGGGCTGCTTTTCAAAAAATTTATTTTGTTTGATTCAGAATACAAAAGGAAATCCCTTTGAATAGTTATTGTAGTTAACGGTGTAAAAAGGTCATGTTTGTTTTTGTATACACAAAAGTGCATATATTTGTTTAATTGTTTTTTTACTAGTCAATATACTTATGTAAATGACTACAGATTATTTAAATGTGTGTTAATGTTTATTTATTTTCTAGGGGAAAAGCAAATATCCACTTCGAAATATTTTTAAGTTAAAACAAGTAAGAAATTATAGTCGGGCGTGGCCGACCATATAATACCCTACACCTTTGTCAAAAATATAATGTGATTTATTTGCCATAATAAAGCATTTAAGTTGAATTGTACCTTGCCTTAGATATACATACTTAAGCCGTTTATTGTTGAATAAAATTGTGGACATTTAAGTGAAATTTTGATGGGGGCTTTTCATAGGGGCTAGGGTCATATGAGAACCTATTATTATGGAATTCGTGGGGGTCATCAATTCTAGTATACAACTTGGTTATTGCAGCTTTTTGTCGTGCCATTTGTGCCAAATTTCATTGAATTATCTCCAAAATTGCGACCTGTAGTTTGCCCTATTCGGGGGTTCAGTTGTATGAAATAATGGACCGATGGTAACCATTTTCAATAGGCTTCGTCTACGGTACCATAAAAGATCATGTGCCAAATTTCATTGAATTATCTCCAAAATTGCGACCTGTAGTTTGATTACAAAGTTTAAAAGCCCTATTCGGGGGGTTCAGTCGTATGGAGGCTAGGTGAAATAATGGACCGATGTTAACCATTTTCAATAGACTTTGTCTACGGTACCATAAACGAGCATGTGTCAAATTTCATTGAATTATCTCCAAAATTTCGACCTGTAGTGTGATTACAAAGTTTAAAAGCCCTATTCGAGGGGTTCAGTTGTATGGGGGCTAGGTGAAATAATGGACCGATGTTAACCATTTTCAATAGGCTTCGTCTACGGTACCATAAAAGATCATGTGCCAAATTTCATTGAATTATCTCCAAAATTGCGACCTGTAGTTTGATTACAAAGTTTAAAAGCCCTATTCGGGGGGTTCAGTCGTATGGAGGCTAGGTGAAATAATGGACCGATGTTAACCATTTTCAATAGACTTTGTCTACGGTACCATAAACGAGCATGTGTCAAATTTCATTGAATTATCTCCAAAATTTCGACCTGTAGTGTGATTACAAATTCTAGTTCAGTTCTAGTTCAGTTCTAGTTCAGTTCTAGTTCAGTTCTAGTTCAGTTCTAGCTCAGTTCTAGTTCAGTTCTAGTTCAGTTCTAGTTCAGTTCTAGTTCAGTTCTAGTTCAGTTCTAGTTCAGTTCTAGTTCAGTTCTAGTTCAGTTCTAGTTCAGTTCTAGTTCAGTTCTAGTTCAGTTCTAGTTCAGTTCTAGTTCAGTTCTAGTTCAGTCTAGTTCAGTTCTAGTTCAGTTCTGGTTCAGTTCTAGTTCAGTTCTAGTTCAGTTCTAGTTCAGTTCTAGTTCAGTTCTGGTTCAATTCCTAGTTCAGTTCCAGATCATAGTATAATTTCCCTTATTGTAGTTGTAAAACTACGAATGTATTATTTCCCCCACCATATTTTACATTAAATAAAATCTTTGTTATTTTAAGATTTATTGTGTTTATTTTTTTCCATTTTCACTTTATTTTTCTATTTAAATATTAAAGCAAAAGCTTTAACAACTATTTAAATCTATTTATGTAGTGTTTAGACACCATATATAATAAATACATTTACAACCACACATATACAAAACAAACACTAATACATTTTAAGTATTATCTATTCTTAATAAATAATGACAAACTATTTATCCGAAAAACTATTCAGCAAAAACTAAAGCACAAAAGAATGAAACAACAAAAAATATAAAACAATGCACACCGGGCCAGGAAAATATTTTTATCATCTGAAAGGGATTCCTGAAAGTATTGCTGCTAATATACATATGTATTATAAAATTATTTTTAAATTTTAAAGGGATATAAAATATAGGTAATCGTATAAATTTATCATAAAGATAAGTTCGTAAAATGTGTTTCAATTTGTCATTTTTTAAAAATAAGTTTTTTTTTTAGAATTTGATTTCGGGCCCTGTGTGCAATGATAACATTCAGTAAAATAAAAATATATTTTAACAACAACGTCACAATATAAAATGAACGACTGTAAGGTATTATTTTGATCCTTTAATCCTTAATATGTAATAATAAAAACACTTGTTTAGTATAGAAAATTAAATTTATAAAACTATTATTAGACAACTAAAACAAACATCATGACTACAATAATACATTAAATAAAATATAAATAATTGTTAATATTTAATAATATACTTTGAAAAATATATAATATCTAAAAAGAGCTTGTAGAATTGTTGTTTTATAAATAGTTTTTGTGTTTATTTAAAATCATAATAGATTTTTCTGATTTTACTTACTAACTTTACTGATTTTACTTACTAATTTATAAGTTAAAATTGATTAATTTTAGAGTGACTTTAATATGAGATATTTTAAAATAAAAATAGATAACAAAAGTAAAGTTTATGATTCACAATATGACTAGACTATGACTAGACTATGACTAGACTATGACTAGACTATGACTAGACTATGACTAGACTATGACTAGACTATGACTAGACTATGACTAGACTATGACTAGACTATGACTAGACTATGACTAGACTATGACTAGACTATGACTAGACTATGACTAGACTATGACTAGACTATGACTAGACTATGACTAGACTATGACTAGACTATGACTAGACTATGACTAGATTATGACTAGACTATGACTAGACTATGACTAGACTATGACTAGACTATGACTAGACTATGACTAGACTATGACTAGACTATGACTAGACTATGACTAGACTATGACTAGACTATGACTAGACTATGACTAGACTATGACTAGACTATGACTAGACTATGACTAGACTATGACTAGATATGACTAGACTATGACTAGACTATGACTAGACTATGACTGACTATGACTAGGACTATGACTAGACTATGACTAGACTATGACTAGACTATGACTAGACTATGACTAGACTATGACTAGACTATGACTAGACTATGACTAGACTATGACTAGACTATGACTAGACTATGACTAGACTATGACTAGACTATGACTAGACTAGACTAGACTATGACTAGACCTATGACTAGACTATGACTAGACTATGACTAGACTATGACTAGACTATGACTAGACTATGACTAGACTATGACTAGACTATGACTAGACTATGACTAGACTATGACTAGACTATGACTAGACTATGACTAGACTATGACTAGACTATGACTAGACTAGACTATGACTAGTATTCCAAAACCCATTTATTTGTATTTCAAGCATAAGCAATAGTATTGTATGTAAAACCAATTACTTTAAAATAAATTTTTAAACACACATGCTTATAATATAAAAGTTCCTTAACAGATTTACACAAAGCAACAAAAACATTTATGCAACAAAATGGTAAAATACATTAAATCCACTTGAAATGCAACTTGGCCGTAAAAGGATTTTCTTCACATTCATTGACTTCCGGTATTTTAAGAAAATACCAGGTGATGGGCTTATTCGATCTTATGATTCTTACCTTGACTTAACAATGTTAAGTTAAGTGTTCTTCTATTCTATTCTTCACACATTCTACTTTTATTTCTTTTTTATTTCAGTTTAATAATTTTTAAATCTATGCACCTTTAGTTTAATGGTTGCAAGATGTTTGGTTTATATGTATGTATTTATGTATAAGTTAGTTTTGTTTTCTTTTCGGTTCATACTTGATCATATTTCTTTTGTCAGTTTGGAGTGGATATTCTATATAAATGTGAGCAGGTATTTGTTTGTATGAGTCAGTGATGGGGAACAAGCCTTCTAGTATATTTAAACTTAGGTGATAAGTAGCAGCAAACAAAGTTCTTTAACAAATGTGCTGCCAGATCTTTCTTCTTCAAATGCTCTAAAGCTGATTTTTTTGTTTAAGATTAGAATATTTGAATAGTGCTCATGACTGATTTTTTTTTACACTTCCATGTATGTATAGTAAGAAAAACCTGCAATTTTATTTCTTGCCCAGGAGAAATAAAAAGTTTAAAAGATTTTTTCTCCATTATTTTTTCTCCACACTCCATTTCATGTTATATGTGTTCAGTAGAAAGGCTCAAACTACAGGAAACGAAGAGACTGATGTAACTAATTTTAAGAAATGTTTTAACATTTCTAAATCAGTAATACTTCAGAACTAGTTTATCTATTCTAGTTCTGTTCTAGTTCTGTTCTAGTTCTGTTGTTCTAGTTCTGTTCTAGTTCTGTTCTAGTTCTGTTCTAGTTCTGTTCTAGTTCTGTTCTAGTTCTGTTCTAGTTCTGTTCTAGTTCTGTTCTAGTTCTGTTCTAGTTCTGTTCTAGTTCTGTTCTAGTTCTGTTCTAGTTCTGTTCTAGTTCTGTTCTAGTTCTGTTCTAGTTCTGTTCTAGTTCTGTTCTAGTTCTGTTCTAGTTCTGTTCTAGTTCTGTTCTAGTTCTGTTCTAGTTCTGTTCTAGTTCTGTTCTAGTTCTGTTCTAGTTCTGTTCTAGTTCTGTTCTAGTTCTGTTCTAGTTCTGTTCTAGTTCTGTTCTAGTTCTGTTCTAGTTCTGTTCTAGTTCTGTTCTAGTTCTGTTCTAGTTCTGTTCTAGTTCTGTTCTAGTTCTGTTCTAGTTCTGTTCTAGTTCTGTTCTAGTTCTGTTCTAGTTCTGTTCTAGTTCTGTTCTAGTTCTGTTCTAGTTCTGTTCTAGTTCTGTTCTAGTTCTGTTCTAGTTCTGTTCTAGTTCTGTTAGTTCTGTTCTAGTTCTGTTCTAGTTCTGTTCTAGTTCTGTTCTAGTTCTGTTCTAGTTTTGTTCTAGTTCTGTTCTAGTTCTGGTCTAGTTCTGTTCTAGTTCTGTTCTAGTTCTGTTCTTGTTTTGTTCTAGTTCTAGTTCTGATCTAGCTCTGATCTAGCTCTGATCTAGTTCTGTTCTAGTACACCAGTTCAGTGATACAAATCGGTACACATCTACTGTGTCCATAGTTTTATATGTGCTTGAGCAAGTGTATGAGATTGTGAATTATTATTCCCAAAAAATTATATATGGAAATAAAAAAAATTAATGTAAGTTTTTGTGCCATCTCATATGTGCCAGAACTATATACGGACTTGCACACACTCTTTTTTATCCATAAAATGAAACAGTAGAATGGAAAAAAGACTAAAACTTATTTTGGTACAATTTGTTTTAACACAAGAAAAATTAGAAGCTTTAAAATACAGAAATTTATGCTGCATTAAGAATAGTTTTCATTGTTTTCTGTCTTTATTGCAAAAAGGTATAAAGTATATTTCTTTTTTATTTTTTTTTTCTAGAAATAGTTTTAGTTTGTAATTTTCCAGCAGATTTAGTTTAAGGTGCAAAGTTTGTAATTTTTTTGAAAATTAAATGTTGAAAAGTTAAACATGTTTAGAGACTGAAAGGATTTACTTAGATTGTTAAAAAGTATTAAGTTCATGGTGTTTCTCAGAAACTTGTGCAATAAAGTAGATAGCTAAATGGTTGTGTTTTTGTGTTGCAAGTGGTTTTAACGCAATATTATTTATTATTTACTACATACATACATCCATATGTATATGGTTTATTGTTCATAGTTATAACTTTTATTTTGAAATTCCTCAAATTTTTAATAACATTTTTAAAAAATTTCTCTTGAACTCGATTTTAAATAGCATTTGCTAATAAATTTTACTCCGCGTCTAACATCAATTTATCAAACCATCTATTTACATAAGTATTTTAAAATAAAACAACGCAATACTTTTACGAAAGCAAAATGTAGTAAAATGTTAAAAGCTACAATATGTTTAAAAATGCAAATACTTTTACAACTACAAGTATTAAAAGTATATTTCGTACACAAATATACTTTCAAGGAACCTTTAGTTGAATCGCTTTTAAAATATATACCTTGAAATGGGATTAAACGAACAGTTTGATGTTTGAGTTTATTTTTAAATTTTGTATCTGTTGAAAGAGATTGAGCCCTACAGAAGCTGGTGTATGTTTAAGTTATAGTTCTGTTCTAATTCAGTTTTAGTTCAGTTCTAGTTCAGTTCTAGTTCAGTTCTAGTTCAGTTCTAGTTCAGTTCTAGTTCAGTTCTAGTTCAGTTCTAGTTCAGTTCTAGTTCAGGTCTAGTTCAGTTCTAGTTCAGTTCTAGTTCAGTTCTAGTTCAGTTCTAGTTTAGTTCTAGTTCAGTTCTAGTTTAGTTCTAGTTCAGTTCTAGTTCAGTTCTAGTTAGTTCTAGTTCAGTTCTAGTTCAGTTCTCGTTCAGTTCTAGTTCAGTTCTAGTTCAGTTCTAGTTCAGTTCTAGTTCAGTTCTAGTTCAGTTCTAGTTCAGTTCTAGTTCAGTTCTAGTTCAGTTCTAGTTCAGTTCTAGTTCAGTTCTAGTTCAGTTCTAGTTCAGTTCTAGTTGAGTTCTAGTTGAGTTCTAGTTGAGTTCTAGTTCAATTCTAGTTCAGTTCTAGTTCAGTTCTAGTTCAGTTCTAGTTCAGTTCTAGTTCAGTTCTAGTTCAGTTCTAGTTCAGTTCTAGTTCAGTTCTAGTCAGTTCTAGTTCAGTTCTAGTTCAGTTCTAGTTCAGTTCTAGTTCAGTTCTAGTTCAGTTCTAGTTCAGTTCTAGTTCAGTTCTAGTTCAGTTCTAGTTCAGTTCTAGTTCAGTTCTAGTTCAGTTCTAGTTCAGTTCTAGTTCAGTTCTAGTTCAGTTCTAGTTCAGTTCTAGTTCAGTTCTAGTTCAGTTCTACTTCAGTTCTAGTTCAGTTCTAGTTCAGTTCTAGTTCAGTTCTAGTTCAGTTCTAGTTCAGTTCTAGTTCAGTTCTAGTTCAGTTCTAGTTCAGTTCTAGTTCAGTTCTAGTTCAGTTCTAGTTCAGTTCTAGTTCAGTTCTAGTTCAGTTCTAGTTCAGTTCTAGTTCAGTTCTAGTTCAGTTCTAGTTCAGTTCTAGTTCAGTTCTAGTTCAGTTCTAGTTCAGTTCTAGTTCAGTTCTAGTTCAGTTCTGGTTCAGTTCTAGTTCAGTTGTAAATAGTTCAGTTATGCTCCTTTTCTAGTTCAGATTTAATTTAGAAAAATTTCCCATAAGTAAAACTTTATCAAAAATATCTCTAAAATTCGGTTAAACTCAATTCAAATTTTATACACATTGTTGCTAGTTTTGTTTTTATATGATGCAATTTCAATTTGCAACAAATTGCCTCTAGAGTCTATAGTTGTACAAACACACAGTAAAACAAAATTTTAACGAAAAAGTTAAAACCATGATTTTGTTTTCTGTTGGCTATATAAATGCAAAACTGGAGAATAAAATATATGGAAACAAAAACAAAAAATATACAGAAATTTAAGACAAATGATTACAATAAAAAATATAAAAAAAAAATCAACGAAAAGTTCGACATTATGCTGATGAAGGTATGTGTGTTAGGTGCACCTAACCTAAGTAAAATTTACATTCCTATTTCCTTATGACAAAGTGAAAAATGAATACCGAGTCTGTCATACAGTCAATACAATTTAAAAGTTTTTGACAAACAACTACTAACACTCTAACACCAATACATATTTATACTTTTGTATCTATGTATGCACTTGTACACTTTGTCATAAAATAAATTCACTTTACTTTTTAATCTCTTTTCTCTGGCTTTATTTCTGTGTATGTGCAAATGTTTTACTTTTTTACCTCTTTTACAAAGTTTTATCTTGGTTTGTACATGCATTTCCTTGTTCTAGATACAAAAAAAAAAATATACATTTTCATTTTGATCTGTTTCTGTTTCTACAAATTTTCTGTTTTTTGTTTTCTTCCGATTTTGTCTTCTTAACAAAAATCTCAATTTTTCAATTTGAAAAGTTGTAGCGTAAGACCTAGAAAATACGAATTCATACATCTTTTGTAAAAAAAGAATATTTGTTGTATGAAGAAAGAGCAGTGGGTCTTTCGGAGGCAAAAGGATTTAAAAGAAAAATAGCTTATACACACATATACGCACACTCATATACACACATATACATACACTCGCACTAAAATTGACTATTGTTTTGCCAACATTTGTTTCGCCAACTTTTCTACATTCTTTTTAATCAAAATGCAAGTATTTCGAAGTTTATCAGTGAACAAAAGTTTTATACATTCCATTCTTTAGCTGCGTTTTTTTCCTTTTACTTTTATACACTTGCACAAGTCAAAATAACTATAAGATTAGTTCAAATGTGGATGTGTGCGAATGTTTATGAGTGGAAGTGTTAAAATTACACCAACAGAAAAATTATAATTTCATCTTTAAACCACAATTTTTGTATAAATCAAGATTTTAGAATAATTTCGGGATTTTAGCATAAAATCATGATTTTTGAAAAATTTCTTATTAACCTAAGCATTAAATTAAAACTTTAGTATAAAATCAGTTCAGTTCTAGTTCTAGTTCTATTTCTAGTTCAGTTCTAGTTCAGTTCTAGTTCAGTTCTAGTTCAGTTCTAGTTCAGTTCTAGTTCAGTTCTAGTGCAGTTCTAGTTCAGTTCTAGTTCAGTTCTAGTTCAGTTCTAGTCCAGTTCTAGTTCAGTTCTAGTTCAGTTCTAGTTCAGTTCTAGTTCAGTTCTAGTTCAGTTCTAGTTCAGTTCTAGTTCAGTTCTAGTTCAGTTCTAGTTCAGTTCTAGTTCAGTTCTAGTTCAGTTCTAGTTCAGTTCCAGTTCAGTTCTAGTTCAGTTCTAGTTCAGTTCTAGTTCAGTTCTAGTTCAGTTCTAGTTCAGTTCTAGTTTAGTTCTAGTTAGTTCTAGTTCAGTTCTAGTTCAGTTCTAGTTCTAGTTCTAGTTCAGTTCTAGTTCAGTTCTAGTTCAGTTCTAGTTCAGTTCTAGTTCAGTTCTAGTTCAGTTCTAGTTCAGTTCTAGTTCAGTTCTAGTTCAGTTCTAGTTCAGTTCTAGTTCAGTTCTAGTTCAGTTCTAGTTCAGTTCTAGTTCAGTTCTAGTTCAGTTCTAGTTCAGTTCTAGTTCAGTTCTAGTTCAGTTCTAGTTCAGTTTCTAGTTCAGTTCTAGTTCAGTTCTAGTTCAGTTCTAGTTCAGTTCTAGTTCAGTTCTAGTTCAGTTCTAGTTCAGTTCTAGTTCAGTTCTAGTTCAGTTCTAGTTCAGTTCTAGTTCAGTTCTAGTTCAGTTCTAGTTCAGTTCTAGTTCAGTTCCTAGTTCAGTCCTAGTTCAGTTCTAGTTCAGTTCTAGTTCAGTTCTAGTTCAGTTCTAGTTCAGTTCTAGTTCAGTTCTAGTTCAGTTCTAGTTCAGTTCTAGTTCAGTTCTAGTTCAGTTCTAGTTCAGTTCTAGTTCAGTTCTAGTTCAGTTCTAGTTCAGTTCTAGTACAGTTCTAGTTCAGTTCTAGTTCAGTTCTAGTTCAGTTCTAGTTCAGTTCTAGTTCAGTTCTAGTTCAGTTCTAGTTCAGTTCTAGTTCAGTTCTAGTTCTGTTCTAGTTCAGTTCTAGTTCAGTTCTAGTTCAGTTCTAGTTCAGTTCGAGTTCAGTTCTAGTTCAGTTCTAGTTCAGTTCTAGTTCAGTTCTAGTTCAGTTCTAGTTCAGTTCCAGTTCAGTTCTAGTTCAGTTCTAGTTCAGTTCTAGTTCAGTTCTAGTTCAGTTCTAGTTCAGTTCTAGTTCAGTTCTAGTTAAGTTCTAGTTCACTTCTAGTTCAGTTCTAGTTCAGTTCTAGTTCAGTTCTAGTTCAGTTCTAGTTCAGTTCTAGTACAGTTCTAGTACAGTTCTAGTTCAGTTCTATAAGATCACGACTTTAATTTAAAATCAGTCTTTTAGTTGAATCACAGTTTTAGTGTAAGTATGTATATGACGATTTTCTTAAAAAATCACAGTTTTTTTTCAGTGTAATATTACTTTCGCTTCCTTGTATTCTCTGCCTGCTTTAGCCACACAGTATGTAAAAGTTGGTAATTCTTTTTTATAGCCCTTTCTCTAACTTGTCCAATAACATAATATTTTCCACACATACCCACAGAAACCTCGAAATTTTCTTTGAATGTTCATAGTGAGTTGTTTAAAACTCTGCACAAGTTGCTCCCCTTAGTTGTTTGTATCCTGTAATTTCTCTTTTCTTTATTTTATTTAGTTGTTTCGTAAGTTTTTCTTTACTAGTTTATTTTAGTTATAGTAGTTGGGATTTTGTTTATTTCTCTATGTTTCTACACTTTGTTGACATTTCTAATGTTTTCAAGCCAATATTGAATATAATTTGTATTTACGACTAGTGATAAACACATTTTTAGCTGCTGCCCCTACTTTATGGCAGACATATTTTATTGATGTTTTAGTTATTTTTCTTTAGGTTTTTTTTCTGTTTTTGCAGTTCGTTTCATTTTAACAAACCATTATTGACAATAATTCAAGTCAACTTATTTATTGTTCGATCAAATACTAAGATTTGAAGAGGTTGGGTGGGGATTTCGTGACAAATCTTAAGGGAATTTTGTATTGAAGGGCTAAAGTGCTAGTTGTGCTGGTAGTGTTTAGTTATTGACTTCATATTATTGTTGATTTTCTGCTGGATATTTTTCTCCTCTTTCATTTTCTTTTTCAGAAACAGCTTAAAGTTTTTTTTGTTTTTTTACCCATTAGTAGAGTTTTATGTTTAGTTTTATTTTACTATGATTTCAGTTTAGTTTGTTTCAAGTTGTTTGCCGTAAATAAAACTACTTACTAAAAGTGTTCATTTGTTGTGTCTAGTTTCAAATTATCGAGTTAATTGAAATGACACATTTGGGTTTATTATCCTTTTCTATGATTGTTTGTTGTCTTCTATAAAGGAAATAATATACTTTTTCGTAAAAAAGTATAACTTTCATTATTTTATTGTTGATTTATCAACAAAATATAAAAGCATATTTTGTTTTTTTTTTTTAGTTAAGCTAGAAATTTGTTAGAACAATTTAATAAAAAAAAGTCTTGACACCTTTTAGCGTTTTATATTTCTTTTGCGCAAAATATTACTTTCAGTTTTTTACTCTTCCGGATATCAATTTCTTAAAAATCGTTTTTTACTTTTAAGTAAAAGTGTTTTAAGGATAAGCATTTACTTTAAAGGTCATTGTTCACACATGTTCCGGTTTTTTATCTATTTGGTTTTATATTTGACCTTCAAACATTTTGTGTAAAAGTTTTTTTTCATTTTACTAAAGTACGTTATAACTTTAAAAATTCTTTAATATGTTTTATATATTTAAATTAGTCTAGCATCCTTTCTCTGTACTTAAACATATTCTAAAGTATCCTTAAAAGAATAGACAAAAAAAAGTTAATATTTACGACAGGATATTTTTTTACTAAAATTTAGATTTTTTGTCAGTTGAAGAATAAAATCATTTCAAACATCTTCTGTTTTACAGGGTATTTAAATTTGTAGTGTTATTTCGTGTACCAAAATTATGTTTTCATGCTAAAACTACTTTTATTTCTTATTTATGCTAAAAATATGTTTTTATACTAATAACACGTTTTTATACTAAAAACTTATTTTTATACTAAAAACACGTTTTTGTACTAAAAACACATTTTTATACAGGTGCTATGGTCAAATGAGACCCTATAATTATAAAATTCATGAGAGTCATCAAGGCTAGTATAGCACTTGGATTTGCAGCTTTTTGTTGAGATACGAGTATATTAAGCATAATTATGAATTTAAAAGCCCTATTCGTCGGGTTGGGGGCTAGGTGAAATAATGGACCGATGTTAACCATTTTCAATAGACCTTATCTCCGGTACTATAGAAGATCATGTGCCAAATTTCATTGAATTATCATCAAAATTGCGACCTGTAGTTTGATTACAAGGTTTATAAGCCCTATTCCGGGGTTCAGTTGTATGGGGGCTAGGTGAAATAATGGACCGATCTTAACCATTTTCAATAGGCTTCGTCTCTGGGACAATAGAAGATCATGTGCCAAATTTCATTGAATTATCTTAAATATTGCGTTTGTTTGATTACAAGGTTTACATGGACGGACAGACGGACGGACGGACGGACGGACATAGCTAAATTGACTCAGAAAATGATTCTAAGCCGATTGGTATACTTTAAGGTGGGTATAGGACCAATATTATTGTGCGTTACAAACATCAGCACAAACCCAATATACCCTCCCCACTAAAGTGGTGTAGGGTATAAACACGTTTTATACTAAAAACACGTTTTTATACTAAAAACACGTTTGTATACTAAAAACACGTTTTTATACTAAAAACACGTTTTTATACTAAAAACACGTTTTTATACTAAAAACACGTTTTTATACTAAAAACACGTTTTTATACTAAAAACACGTTTTTATACTAAAAACACGTTTTTATACTAAAAACACGTTTTTATACTAAAAACGCGTTTTTATACTAAAAACACGTTTTTATACTTAAAACACGTTTTTATACTAAAACACGTTTTTATACTAAAAACACGTTTTTATACTTAAAACACGTTTTTATACTTAAAACACGTTTTTATGTAAAAACGTGTCTTTAGTATAAAAACGTGTTTTTAGTATAAAACGTGTTTATACCCTACACCACTTTAGTGGGGAGGGTTTTATACTAAAAACACGTTTTTATACTAAAACCACGGTTTTATACTAAGACCACGTTTTTATACTAAAAACACGTTTTTATACTGAAAACACGTTTTTATACTGAAAACACGTTTTTATACTAAAAACACGTTTTTATACTAAAAACACGTTTTTATACTAAAAACACGTTTTTATACTAAAAACCCGTTTTTATACTAAAAACACGTCTTATACTAAAAACACGTTTTATACTAAAAACACGTTTTATAATAAAAACACGTTTTTTTATACTAAAAACACGTTTTATAATAAAAGCATGTTTTTTTATACTAAAAACACGTTTTTTTATACTAAAAACACGTTTATATTGAAAACACTTTTTGAAACTAAAAACACGTTTTGTCCAGAAAACACGTTTTTATACTTAAAATATGTTTTTTTTACTAAAAACTCACTTTTATACTAAAAACAAGTTTTTCACTAAATATATTAAAAACACGTTTTTATACTAAGAACACGTTTTCATACTACAAACACTTTTTTACTAAAAACAGGTTTTATACTAAAAACACGGTTTTGTACTAAAAACACGGTTTTGCACTAAAAACACGTTTTTATACTAAAAACTCAGTTTTATACTACTCATTTTTATACTAAAAACTATTTTTAATACTAAAAAGTAATCCTGTTTTAATATACTAAAATACTCAAATATGTTTCCGACTTTTGATTTACCCTTTTATCCTTTAATCTCTGCTAGCCATCCTGTGTATGAATCCACTTTGTTTTTAAAACAGAAAAACCTTCCTTTTGACGCTTTTACACTTTATCCAAGTTGGCGGTATTAAGCCTTTACGCAATGTACAATAACACGAGAAACCAACAAAGAAGAATAACAGAAGAACATTCTAACAATAAGATAATCTAGCTCTAACTCATCTTACAAAAGCGAAGACAGCACCACCAACAATCCTAATATGCGTCATTGCAAAACATTTCAATGACAAAGTTACTTTGGTAATTGTCTTATTACAAGGAAAGTAACTTACACAATACATGAAACCACTCCAAAGTGCTCCAAACCACTGCCACGCTACTTAAAAAACACACACACATCATACACACTACTACACATTATACAGTTCCATGGAAATTGTTATGTTGATCTTAGACCAGCTTTGGTTGTGTAAAACACATTCTGCACCTCATCTTGTAATAAGTAAAGAGCTGTTTTTGAAATCGAGCACGTGTTGAGATAAAGTTTTGTTTCTGCTAACAAAAACTTGATGAGTACAACAACAACCGAAATTCAGTTTAAAATGTCCTGTATTGTTTTTTTTAGGTTTAGGTTTAGGTGTGTTTTTGTATAGACAATAGGGGGAAAAGAAGACAAAATGATGTGGAAACCCAAAAGTAAGGAACAAACAAAAATTACAGGTTAAAAAAAGAATATCGAAAAAAAAAGAAACGCAAAAAAGTAATTGAAACTAAGCAACCCATAAATTTGAAAATTTCTATAAAAAAGCCAATGAAAACAATGCTTTGACAGGAAGAGTTAAATGCTAGAAAAAAAAATCCACCTTAAAGGAAACAAAAATTCAGAGAGGAAAATTAAACAAACAAGAAAAATCCCTTTAAAAAATACATAAAATACAACAACACACAGACTTGACAACAACAATTGCTTAAAACAAACACAATAATAATTTCGCCAGCATCCTTTTGCACTTCCGTTTAATTTCAGTCTTGTTTTTTTATTCCTCTTGCTATTTTTTCTTCACTTTGTTGCTACTTTCGACAACAAATAATTTTTAGCACCAAAAAGAAAATAAAATAAAATATTTTTTTAAACCAGTCAAAAAACATAAACAAGTCTCAGGACGGTAAAAATATGTGGAAATGGCAAAGTAGACATAAAGCTGAAGCAGAAAGTAGAAAAAGGAAAGGTTAATGGATTTTACTTGTGCTATTTATCATTTATTTTTTAAATAGGACTCTTTGTTTGTTTATTTCTTTCTGCAACTTGGAAATTACAAAATATTTATGAATTTTTGCAAAAGTTTGTTGGCAAGAAAGAAATTGACTCAATAAGCGATTGACTGATAGAATATATAAATGATTAAATAAATACGAAAAAAAGATTGATAGTTGGTTGACTGTTGTAAAAGTTTGTGATAAGTTTTGTCCATTTAATGATGTTGGTAGTGGTATTCTCTTTAGTTTTTTATGATGTTTTGTTAAAGAAGTTTATTGAAAAGAAAATAGTAACAATTGAAAAAGAATTTTATGCTAAAAGATACTAGAACTATTTTTTTTTTTTTTTGTTAAACCGAGGCTTTTATACTAAAAACTGGTTTTTATTCTCATAACGAGATTTCATAATGAAACGTGTTTTTATACTAAAATACCTTTTATATTAAAAATTTGTTTTTATACTTAATACACGATTTTATACTAACAACACTTTTTTATACTAAAAACACGTTTTTATACTAAAAATGCGTTTTTATACTAAAACCAAGTTTTTGTACTAAAAACACGTTTTTATACTAAAACACGATTTTGCACTAAAAACACTTTTTTATACTAAAACACTTTTTTATAATAAAGACACGTTTTTATTCCTAAGCCACGTTTTTATTCCTAAGCCACGTTTTTATACTAAAAATACGTTTTATACTAAAAACACGTTTTTATACTAAAAACACGTTTTTATACTAAAAACACGTTTTTATACTAAAAATACGTTTTATACTAAAAACACGTTTTTATACTAAAAACACGTTTTTATACTAAAAACACGTTTTTATACTAAAAACACGTTTTTATACTAAAAACACGTTTTTATACTAAAAATACGTTTTTATACTAAAACCACGTTTTTATACTAAAAATACGTTTTTATACTAAAAATACGTTTTTATACTAACAACACGTTTTTATACTAAAACACGTTTTTATACTAAAACCACGTTTTTATACTAAAAACACGTTTTTATACTATAAACACGTTTTTATACTAAAAACACGTTTTTATACTAAAAACACGTTTTTATACTAAAAACACGTTTTTATACTAAAAACACGTTTTTATACTAAAAACACGTTTTTATACTAAAAACACGTTTTTATACTAAAAACACGTTTTTATACTAAAAACACGTTTTTATACTAAAAACACGTTTTTATACTAAAAACACGTTTTTATACTAAAAACACGTTTTTATACTAAAAACACGTTTTTATACTAAAAACACGTTTTTATACTAAAACCACGTTTTATACTAAAACCACGTTTTTATACTAAATCACGTTTTTATACTAAAAATGCGTTTTTATACTAAAACCAAGTTTTTGTACTAAAAACACGTTTTTATACTAAAACACGATTTTGCACTAAAAACACTTTTTTATACTAAAACACTTTTTTATAATAAAGACACGTTTTTATTCCTAAGCCACGTTTTTATTCCTAAGCCACGTTTTTATACTAAAAATACGTTTTATACTAAAAACACGTTTTTATACTAAAAACACGTTTTTATACTAAAAACACGTTTTTATACTAAAAATACGTTTTATACTAAAAACACGTTTTTATACTAAAAACACGTTTTTATACTAAAAACACGTTTTTATACTAAAAACACGTTTTTATACTAAAAACACGTTTTTATACTAAAAACACGTTTTTATACTAAAAACACGTTTTTATACTAAAAATACGTTTTTATACTAAAACCACGTTTTTATACTAAAAATACGTTTTTATACTAAAAATACGTTTTTATACTAAAAACACGTTTTTGTCCAGAAAACACATTTTAGACTAAAAACTCAAGTTTTCTTTTTCTCCGATATAATTCTAAAACGTTACACGTTACATCCGAATACATCTCTCTCTCTCTTTAAGTTAGATAGTTTTTGTTTACCTTAAATAATGTTCATAATTTATAAAATATTTATCTAAAACTGACACTTTTAAAATCAAATTCTCTTCTTTCTGTAAATTATCGTCAAGCCCTAAATATATTACACTGTAATTTGATGTGACATGCTCGTTAAAATTTCTATGACCCAAAAAAAGAAAAACTTCCAGCAAAAAAAGTAAAACAAAAAATCAAAAATAGTTTTAACATTAAACTTACTGATTTATAAATTCTACTCATTTTAAACATCCTTAAACGCTGTTGAAATACAATACAAACAACACTTATGCATTCAGCCCTTCTGATTCACACATACACACTAAAACAAGAAAATACAAAAGGACCTTAGTGGAAAGTAGAGGAGAGAAATGAAAAATTCAGAAATAGAAATAAAAAAACAGCAGCGTAGTTTTATTGTGTATTTTAAGGATCCTGTATTATTTACAGTTTCCGGTAGTGGAAGTAGAGAAATGCCAGCAATAGAAATATGAAACTGAGTGGGGCTGGGAATAAATACATGAAAATGCCAAAGAGATTGTGTAAAACTGTAAAAAAATGTGTGTATGCTTGTGCGTCTATTATTATGTATTTTGAGTGAATAGAACTGTAAAATACTGATGTTGTTGTTGCTATTGTTAAGTTTGTATTTATGACAAACTTCCGTTTTCAATATTTCCTATCCCTGAAGGTCATTCGAACTGAATTTTTTGTTGTATTTTATTGTTATGTTTGCTATTTGTTTATCTGTCTGTTTGTATACGCATACATACATCATTGTTTAAGTGTTTGTCTTTGTTTATATTTTACAGTTTTATTTAAGTGTTTATTTTATCCATTTTATCCATTTTATCTTCCAACAATTTAAATTTTTTATGTCATTTGCTATGTGTTACGTGTCTGACTTCCTGCAATAGTTTCTATTTACATTTTTAACAATTTTTATATTAATTTTTATTTTTACTTTTATTAAGTTTTTTCTATAGTTTGTGTGAGTTTTATGTTTGCCTTCTATGTGTTTGCCAAATATGTACTTTTTTTCATTGCATATTTTCGTATTTTTTGATGCTTGCTCAATTTAACATTTAGTTTGATGTTTGAAGTGCTACACTTTAAATTTCGTTTGTCCTTTAAATTCTTTTTCATTTGGTGTTTTAGATATTTTTCTATTTGAAACTTTGTTTGTTGGCACTTGTTTTATTGTTCATTATAATCCCTGTTGCAATTGTAATGCTAAGAAATTTCCTTCCTAGAGAAGACACACAATAAAAATTTGAAATTTGTTTTGTGTAATATACTTCAAAAATAATACAATTTATATATTGGTATTAGAAGTAAAACTACAATCGGACAGAAATCATTTAGCAAGAAAATTTTAGAAATTTTGGATTTTTGTTTAAATACAAAGAACGGAGTTTCGAAAGGCAATGGCCCTAATTATAGTCTAGTCATAGTCTAGTCATAGTCTAGTCATAGTCTAGTCATAGTCTAGTCATAGTCTAGTCATAGTCTAGTCATAGTCTAGTCATAGTCTAGTCATAGTCTAGTCATAGTCTAGCCATAGTCTAGTCATAGTCTAGTCATAGTCTAGTCATAGTCTAGTCATAGTCTAGTCATAGTCTAGTCATAGTCTAGTCATAGTCTAGTCATAGTCTAGTCATAGTCTAGTCATAGTCTAGTCATAGTCTAGTCATAGTCTAGTCATAGTCTAGTCATAGTCTAGTCATAGTCTAGTCATAGTCTAGTCATAGTCTAGTCATAGTCTAGTCATAGTCTAGTCATAGTCTAGTCATAGTCTAGTCATAGTCTAGTCATAGTCTAGTCATAGTCTAGTCATAGTAGTCATAGTCTAGTCATAGTCTAGTCATAGTCTAGTCATAGTCTAGTCATAGTCTAGTCATAGTCTAGTCATAGTCTAGTCATAGTCTAGTCATAGTCTATTCGTAGTCTAGTCATAGTCTAGTCATAGTCTAGTCATAGTCTAGTCATAGTCTAGTCATAGTCTAGTCATGTCTAGTCATAGTCTAGTCATAGTCTAGTCATAGTCTAGTCATAGTCTAGTCATAGTCATAGTCTAGTCATAGTCTAGTCATAGTCTAGTCATAGTCTAGTCATAGTCTAGTCATAGTCTAGTCATAGTCTAGTCATAGTCTAGTCATAGTCTAGTCATAGTCTAGTCATAGTCTAGTCATAGTCTAGTCATAGTCTAGTCATAGTCTAGTCATAGTCTAGTCATAGTCTAGTCATAGTCTAGTCATAGTCTAGTCATAGTCTAGTCATAGTCTAGTCATAGTCTAGTCATAGTCTAGTCATAGTCTAGTCATAGTCTAGTCATAGTCTAGTCATAGTCTAGTCATAGTCTAGTCATAGTCTAGTCATAGTCTAGTCATAGTCTAGTCATAGTCTAGTCATAGTCTAGTCATAGTCTAGTCTAGTAGCTAGTCATAGTCTAGTCATAGTCTAGTTCATAGTCTAGTCCATAGTCTAGTCATAGTCTAGTCATAGTCTAAGTCATAGTCTAGTCATAGTCTAGTCATAGTCTAGTCATAGTCTAGTCATAGTCTAGTCATAGTCTAGTCATAGTCTTATTATTAACAACCGAATTCTATTCGTCGTATTTTTGCTTCTGCACAAATAATCTCATTTGGTTGCTTCCCGAACCACTGTGCATTACAATTTTGTATTGTATTTAAGTACAAAACTAAGAAGTACTTGTAAAATTTGCTTCTAAGATTTCAACTAATAATATTGCTTTCGATTTTTTATTACATTGATTTGCAGTTTATTTCGTCCTTCGTTCTTCTCTCGCTTCTTTCAACGCTACTACCAACTATATATTTGCAAGGGAATAGTAGAGTATCCATTAGGGTGATCGACACGATTTTTCAACCGGTTTTTTCTGCTTTACCAGTGTCGGTTTTTTCTTAATGTTGATTTTTCGAATATCCCGGTTTTTTCACTTTTTAAAAACCGGTTTCGAATACTTTTATTTGCTTTGTGTTCAAAGATTTTTTAAATGAAATTTTTAAGTAAATAATAATACAGCCCGTCTAAATTTTAAAAATATCCGAGTCCAGGAACTAGCGTATATTTTTCTACAACTCCTTTGGTTAAACTTTTTTGATTTTCCTAATTAATTAAATAAATTTATTTGTAAAATTGATAACTGTTTGATAAAATTTTATCAATCTTAAGATTATATTCCAATTACCATAATTAATTTACGGCTGAAATTTTATGGAAGTGTTGGAATGCCTATGCAAATTTCCTAAACAGGGCTTTTTTCCTAATTTTTTATATTAAAGAAATAATGTAAATCAGACGACTAGATCTAAAGTTATAATCTTCTAAACAAGTAAAAATCATTTCGGGCCATGTTTTATTAATCAAATTTAAACATAAACATTAAGTTTTTCAAATTAAAATATATTTTTTTTATTTATAATGAAAAACCGGTTAACCGGTTTTTTCTGAATTTGAAAAATATCAACCGGTTTTTTTTAAATGTCAACTATTCGAACTATTCGAAAACCGGTTTTTGGAAAATGTCGAATAATCGATCACCCTAGTATCCATTCATATATTTTTTCTCTAAACTTCGCTTTCATCTATTTTTTTTTGTCCTTTTTGTGAGATTGTATTGGTTTTTACAATTATTGCTGTTGCTATTGTTATTACGCTTGTTGTTGTTGTAGCTTACACTGTTCCTGTTGTTGTTCGAGAGTTCGGAGACACAGAGCCCACTTATCTCAACTTGTCGTTCTTGTTGTCATGGATTTTTTCAGTTTTAAAGTACTGAGCAAATACTTCACTAATTCACCCTCCTTCCATTCGTATTTAGTTATAGAGTGTTGGTAAAAGGACTAATGCGTGTGTATGTTGGTGTATGTAAGTGATGGTTTTTTTTACATACACATGTATAGATGGGCATATGAAGTGTTTTATATGGAGTACAACAGGGTTTTTATCATTGTAAATGACAGCTTGAACTTTATGTTAGTCTACTTTTATTGTTTTTCGGAAAAAAAAATAATCTTTAGATTTTCTTACCAACCAATATATGTCAATATACGTTGTGCGTTAGATTGTTTGCCTTTAAATTGACACTGACAATATAAAATGGTCAATATGTACAATACTATTTTGTTTGCTGTACTTTAATAAATTTCTGAATGTTTTCTGCTTTTATAAGTAACTAAAAACTTTTTAAAAACACGGAATAATTTGCTTAAAAAAGTTCTTAACATTATTTTGTTATGAAATCTACTAAAAAAGTGTATACATAATTGTATAATCCCAACATCCTGCCTAATGTTTAAATTATTTTAAACTAAGCCAAATTTTAATCCAATATTTTTTGTCAGAGTCTAATGACTTTTAAAATTATAAATTTGTTTTCTTTGTGAGGTGCCAACGGCATTTAAATGTTTTCTTGTGTTTTTGTTTGTTTTTCAGTTAAAAATATGGGAGCTAAAGATTTTTGGAATTTTTTCTATATTTTCACGAATAATTTTTCCTTGAAATGTATTTTTCTGCTCTTTTTCAGTTCCTGTATGTTGTAAATGAAAAAATTTTGTCTGAAAAGTTTTTTATAAGAATCTGTAATTAAAATTTATAATTAATATGAACATATATTAATAATTTTGTGAGAAATTTAATTTCCACAAAAGTTTTCTGTGTCAGCAGTTAGGTAAATAAAGAAATTAAGTAAAAATTTCAAAAAAGTCTTAAAATAAAGTTGAAAGTATTTTGTTTACATGATGTCGAAAAAACTGAAAGGATGAACAATATTAAAATATTGAAAGAAATTTACGAAAATTAACGGTTTACATTACAGAATATTATTACTATAATATAATTAAAATTATTCCTTATTTACATTATGTTAAAATAAAAATCACATTCTTTACATAATGTCAACAATGTAAAATATCTATAGAAGCTAAACTATTTATTAACATAATATAATCAAGAAAATACATTATTTACATAATGTCAACAATGTAAAATTTCCACAAAAACTAAAACTATAAGAAAAAATATAAATTCTTTAAAAAATATAAATATACCTTTTTTACATTATGTAAAAATAAAAAAAAACATTCTTTACATAATGTCAAAAATGTAAAATTTCTATAAAATCTAAACTTATTAGAAAATGTATTATATAAAATTAAAAATGTTCTTTATTAACATAATATAATGAAGAAAATGTATTATTTACACGATGTCAACGATGTAAAATATCCTCAAACTATTAGAAAAAATATGAATTTTTTAAAAAATTATAAATATTATTTATTTACATTATATACAAATAAAAAATAAATTCTTTACATAATGTCAACAATGTCAAATATCTACTAAAGCTAAAATTATTAGAAAATATAGACATTTTGTATAAAATTCTAAATGCTCTTTATTAGTACTATATAATAGAAGAAAATACATTATTTACACGATGTCAATAATGTAAAATATGTATGTAGAGCTAAAACTATAAAGAAATATTTTAATTTTTATAAAAAAATTACAGAAATAGGTATGAAAAAAAATTATGAAGTAAAAGTAAAAAATTCGTTGTTTACATAATGTAAAAAATTGAATTAAAAAAATCAAAATTAAATCTAATAAAATGATTACAAATATTATTTCAAAAATATAAAAAATAAATCTTTGAGTCATGTAAACATTGGCTAAATAATGTTAACAATTACTTTTGCTTGATAAAGTCAATCACATGTGAATGATTAGTTTAATTCTTATTGTATATATGTACACGATGTAATCAATTAAAATTCAATAGAGTAAATAATGTAAATATTGTGTAAGACATTTTATCAATAAATGTACAAATTTACCAACATTTCTAATTTTGAACATTTGTAAAAACTCTTTACTCTCTTTTATTAAAGCCTTTAATTAAGCAACTGTAATTGAATCCTTTTTACTACTCCTACCCATGCGGTTTTTATTTAAAACAAAACTCTGTAAATTTTCAGTCACTAAAGTGCATCAAACTTGTTATTTTAAAAAAAGTTGTTGTTGTAGTTATTATTCAAGACCTTTATACATATACTAACACCATAATAATGCATATAAATTTATTCTCTTTTTTTTGTTATTTATTCTCTAATATATGGTTAAATTTATCATAAAATACTAGTAAAACCTAAAAAATATGATAAAACAACAATTTTCATTTAAAGCTATAAATGTTAAAGGAACAAGAAAAACGAAAACTAATTGTGCTCTTAAAAAATATTGACGTAGGTTTCAAGGATTTTTTATTAAATACCAAAGAGTAATATGAGCATAAAAGAGTAGCGTGCAAAGAAGAGTTATTGGTTGATGTATGATAACTAAGAGTTTCATGTGAAAAATAAAGCTTTTGTTTCAAAAGGACTTTTTGCCAACAGCTGTTTGTTCCAATTATTTTTGATACAATAACAATAACATAAACTTTTCTCTTAAATTCTCTTAAACACACTTTCTTTTCCCATTGTAAACTTACATTACATACTCTTAATAATTTGGGAATTTTTTCCTAACAAACTTTTTATTGCAATTTGAGTACGTTGCTGTTCTTGGTTCTTGAGATTTTTCATGGGTTTCCTAAGAAAATGTTCCAGTATTATTTATGTGTTTGGATTTTTTGTTATTGTTGTGTTTTCTAGTTGAAATTTCTGTACCATCTGGGATATATAAAGTAATAAGGAAATAACAACAATTTTAACATTGTCTTTTGTGTCTATATATAAGAGCGCGCCGAACAGCTGTTATTTCTATAGTTTTTGTAGTTGTAACGTTGAAACAACAATATTTTACCTTTGGATAATGATAGCTCATCATTTAGTTGGATGTTGCCGTTTTAAATATACATATATAAATTTGTATTACTTAATGCAAATTTTGTATTTAAATCAACTTATCGGTAAATTTTAAAATATAATAATAACTTAATAAAAGATTCAGTTCTAGTTCAGTTCTTGTTCAGTTCTAGTTCAGTTCTAGTTCAGTTCTAGTTCAGTTCTAGTTCAATTCTAGTTCAGTTCTAGTTCAGTTCTAGTTCAGTTCTAGTTCAGTTCTAGTTCAGTTCTAGTTCAGTTCTAGTTCAGTTCTAGTTCAGTTCTAGTTCAGTTCTAGTTCAGTTCTAGTTCAGTTCTAGTTCTTCAGTTCTAGTTCAGTTCTAGTTCAGTTCTAGTTCAGTTCTAGTTCAGTTCTAGTTCAGTTCTAGTTCAGTTCTAGTTCAGTTCTAGTTCAGTTCTAGTTCAGTTCTAGTTCAGTTCTAGTTCAGTTCTAGTTCAGTTCTAGTTCAGTTCTAGTTCAGTTCTAGTTCAGTTCTAGTTCAGTTCTAGTTCAGTTCTAGTTCAGTTCTAGTTCAGTTCTAGTTCAGTTCTAGTTCAGTTCTAGTTCAGTTCTAGTTCAGTTCTAGTTCAGTTCTAGTTCAGTTCTAGTTCAGTTCTAGTTCAGTTCTAGTTCAGTTCTAGTTCAGTTCTAGTTCAGTTCTAGTTCAGTTCTAGTTCAGTTCTAGTTCAGTTCTAGTTCAGTTCTAGTTCAGTTCTAGTTCAGTTCTAGTTCAGTTCTAGTTCAGTTCTAGTTCAGTTCTAGTTCAGTTCTAGTTCAGTTCTAGTTCAGTTCTAGTTCAGTTCTAGTTCAGTTCTAGTTCAGTTCTAGTTCAGTTCTAGTTCAGTTCTAGTTCAGTTCTAGTTCAGTTCTAGTTCAGTTCTAGTTCAGTTCTAGTTCAGTTCTAGTTCAGTTCTAGTTCAGTTCTAGTTCAGTTCTAGTTCAGTTCTAGTTCAGTTCTAGTTCAGTTCTAGTTCAGTTTAGTTCAGTTCTAGTTCAGTTCTAGTTCAGTTCTAGTTCAGTTCTAGTTCAGTTCTAGTTCAGTTCTAGTTCAGTTCTAGTTCAGTTCTAGTTCAGTTCTAGTTCAGTTCTAGTTCAGTTCTAGTTCAGTTCTAGTTCAGTTCTAGTTCAGTTCTAGTTCAGTTCTAGTTCAGTTCTAGTTCAGTTCTAGTTCAGTTCTAGTTCAGTTCTAGTTCAGTTCTAGTTCAGTTCTAGTTCAGTTCTAGTTCAGTTCTAGTTCAGTTCTAGTTCAGTTCTAGTTCAGTTCTAGTTCAGTTCTAGTTCAGTTCTAGTTCAGTTCTAGTTCAGTTCTAGTTCAGTTCTAGTTCAGTTCTAGTTCAGTTCTAGTTCAGTTCTAGTTCAGTTCTAGTTCAGTTCTAGTTCAGTTCTAGTTCAGTTCTAGTTCAGTTCTAGTTCAGTTCTAGTTCAGTTCTAGTTCAGTTCTAGTTCAGTTCTAGTTCAGTTCTAGTTCAGTTCTAGTTCAGTTCTAGTTCAGTTCTAGTTCAGTTCTAGTTCAGTTCTAGTTCAGTTCTAGTTCAGTTCTAGTTCAGTTCTAGTTCAGTTCTAGTTCAGTTCTAGTTCAGTTCTAGTTCAGTTCTAGTTCAGTTCTAGTCAGTTCTATCAGTTCTAGTTTCAGTATGGTTCAGTTCTAGTTCAGTTCTAGTTCAGTTCTAGTCAGTTCTAGTTCGTTCTAGTTCAGTTCTAGTGTTCAGTCTCTAGTTCAGTTCTAGTTCAGTTCTAGTCAGTTCTAGTTCAGTTCTAGTTCAGTTCTAGTGTTAGTTCTAGTTCAGTTCTAGTTCAGTTCTAAGTTCTAGTTCTAGTTCAGTTCTAGTTCAGTTCTAGTTCAGTTCTAGTTCAGTTCTAGTTCAGTTCTAGTTCAGTTTCTCGTTCATAGTTCTAGTTCAGTTCTAGTTCAGTTCTAGTTCAGTTCTAGTTCAGTTCTAGTTCAGTTCTAGTTCAGTTCTAGTTCAGTTCTAGTTCATTTCTAGTTCAGTTCTAGTTCAGTTCTAGTTCAGTTCTAGTTCAGTATAGTTCAGTTCTAGTTCAGTTCTAGTTCAGTTCTAGTTCAGTTCTAGTTCAGTTCTAGTTTCAGTTCAGTTCGTTCTAGTTAGTTCAGTCGTTCTAGTTCTAGTTCAGTTCTAGTTCAGTTCTAGTTCAGTTCTATTTCAGTTCTAGTTCAGTTCTAGTTCATTTCTAGTTCAGTTCTAGTTCAGTTCTAGTTCAGTTCTAGTTCAGTTCTAGTTCAGTTCTAGTTCAGTTCTAGTTTAGTTCTAGTTCAGTTTTAGTTCAGTTCTAGTTCAGTTCTAGTTCAGTTCTAGTTCAGTTCTAGTTCAGTTCTAGTTCAGTTCTAGTTCAGTTCTAGTTCAGTTCTAGTTCAGTTCTAGTTCAGTTCTAGTTCAGTTCTAGTTCAGTTCTAGTTCAGTTCTAGTTCAGTTCTAGTTCAGTTCTAGTTCAGTTCTAGTTCAGTTCTAGTTCAGTTCTAGTTCAGTTCTAGTTCAGTTCTAGTTCAGTTCTAGTTCAGTTCTAGTTCAGTTCTAGTTCAGTTCTAGTTCAGTTCTAGTTCAGTTCTAGTTCAGTTCTAGTTCAGTTCTAGTTCAGTTCTAGTTCAGTTCTAGTTCAGTTCTAGTTCTAGTTCAGTTCTAGTTCAGTTCTAGTTCAGTTCTAGTTCAGTTCTAGTTCAGTTCTAGTTCAGTTCTAGTTCAGTTCTAGTTCAGTTCTAGTTCAGTTCTAGTTCAGTTCTAGTTCAGTTCTAGTTCAGTTCTAGTTCAGTTCTAGTTCAGTTCTAGTTCAGTTCTAGTTCAGTTCTAGTTCAGTTCTAGTTCAGTTCTAGTTCAGTTTTAGTTCTGTTCTAGTTCAGTTCAGTTCTAAAACCTTCTACATAAAATTTTTTAATGAATTATAAAAAAGTGAAGAACATTAAATTAAATATGAACTTTTATTTATGTTAATTTATAGTATAATTAAATTTAAATGAAAAATGATTCTTTTATTTCAAATTTAAAGCAAAAATACCTTATTATTTCGAGCAGAAAAAAGCATAACTCCCGGTACTTTTTAATTAGTACCGTAAATTAGGGATGTAAATTACACCGAAGAATTTATAAAAACTTTTTTTGAACTCAGAAACACACAATAAGTCAAGAAAATTATTTAAATGCCTTTGGCACCTTTAGTAGATTTTATTTTACTTCACATTTCTTTGGCTTATATTTTGACAGCTTATTTCAATTTTTACTTTTAAGAGTCATTAATCTTTATAATTTTATTTCAGTTTGTTATTAAGTTAAAATGAACCAAAATAATAAGTAAAAAAGTATATTTATGTACTTCCAAAACACAAAAAAGAAGTGAAATTTTTGCAGGAAGTGGTTTACAACCTAAAGCTTAGAAAATATACAAAAAAACATAAAATTTGTAAATGTTATTAGATACGTTTGTAACGTTAAAGTTTGGACTCAAAAAAGAAACAAACAATAAAATATTAAGTGACTAAATGTATTTGCATACTTACATTTTAAACACAATTTTAGCTACTCTTACATAAATTTATTTTCAAATACATAAAACAATATAAGTATGAGTAAGAGTATGCAAGGAAATTTCCAACGAACAGTAAGTTTTTATTTTATACATAAAAAAAATTACAAAGGAAATAAATTCTAAATACACATTTAAAATAAATCCACCATAAAATAAAAGGCAGAAAAAATAATTTAAAGATAAATATACAAACGAACATATAAAAATAACAAGAACAATTACTTAATAAACTATGTTTTGTAAATAGCAACAATAAAAAATACAAATACAAAAAACAAGGAAAATTAAACAAAATTATGTCCAGTTATTATGATAAACACATACATACTTGTGTATATTAAATGAACTAGAACTAAACTAGAACTGAACTAGAGCTGAAAGTGAAACATTTTATTCTTTTAAAATTTGTTAGCTAATGGTCACCCTTAATTTTATCGCGTTACTGTTTCTAAATGCGAACGAACAATAGAACATTAAAAACTTTATTGGCATCATATTTGTATAAAAATGTGTGTTTTAGAGTCCTTATAATTTAATGGAAATTCTTATTATTGTTTATTTCAGCAACATTAACAGCAGTATATTATTTAAAAAAGATCGAGACTGTAACAAGCAAAACCGGCTCAAATATCGTGGAAAAGGTGGTAAGAATTTATAAGATTTTTTTCGTATTATTTCTATGTATGTATGTAGTTTTTGCCAGGAAGTTGAAGCTTATGTTTGTGTTCGTTTTTCCATACTTTTCTTTTGTTTTTCTTTAATTTTTCTTTTTTTGTTCTTAAAAACATTTTCTTGGATTTTTATTATATTTCTTCATAATTTATGATATTTCTGTTAAATTGTGTTACTTAGTTTTAATACTTACTTGCTTGTTTTAATACTTTCTTCTCAGTCCATTTTTTTTTTGCTACTTTTTGATTCTGTTGCAACAAATAAAACGTACAATGTTTATATTTGCGGTCAATTTGAGTTTCATAATTAAAAATCTTTCTTAAACTTATGGGTCTTTTGTGGTTGAGTTAAATACTTCTTATGCTGGTAAAGATTTAATAACTTTATCTATAAGTATATTATTTAGTACTACTTTGCTCTTCTTTTTTTTCCATTTTTACCTAAGAGTTAAAATGGCAATAAAAGAAGGGAAATAAAACACTTAGATGTTAGAAATGAGGGGTTGGTACACGAAAACACTGATGCCCAAAGCAATGAAAAAATAGGAAGTGTTTAAGTTATAAATCAGAATTTGGAGATCACGAAAGTGTTAGGAAAGGTTTAAACCATTAGTAATTTACAAAATCTAAAGGTATTTTAGACGAAACAAGCCATATATTTGTAGATCTACCTATTACTTTGTTCTTTATGACCATAGACTCGACTATAGATTAGACTATAAAAACACATTATAGAATAGACTATAGACTAGACTATAGACCTAGACTATAGTCTAGACTAGACTAGACTATAGACTAGGACTATAGACTAGACTATAGGACTAGACTATAGACTAGACTATAGACCTAGACTATAGGACTAGACTTATAGACTAGACTATAGACTCGACTATAGACTAGACTATAGACTAGACTATGAGACTAGACTATAGACTAGACTATAGACTAGACTATAGACTAGACTATAGACTAGACTATAGACTAGACTATAGACTAGACTATAGACTAGACTAGACTACTAGACTAGACTAGACTAGACTAGACTAGACTAGACTATAGACTAGACTATAGACTAGAAATTAGCACAAACTTTTACATTTTATAGAACATTTTCCCAAGTTTTCTTTTTATAGAGAAAATTCGCAGACTTTCCTTTTTTGTTTTCAAAAGTTTTTATATTTTCTTTAGGCATTGGTGTAGTTTTAATTAACAATTTTGGAAAATTACCTGAAATTGAAAAGAAACTTTACTTATATGTATGTAGAAAAGTTAAAAATGTGGATGTATAAAAAAAGAAATTATTCTTCGAGAACTCTTTTAAAAAGTACTTTATAGGAAAAGTTTTTTCTTCTGTGAATGTGAATTTCAATTCTTTTCTTGCACTCATTATTTATTACAACTGCCAAGAAAGTTTTCTTTTCTTTTTTTTAATAGATTTATTTCCTTATTTTATTTATAATTTGTCTACAGAATAACAGCAACAATAATTTGGAATATAAAAAAATATATAAATTTGCTTATTATTGCTAAAATTCAATAAACATTTTTTTCATTTTTTTTATTTTTTGTTTTTAGAATTTGTATAATAAAAGCAGTTTATTTTTTCTTACTTTTTTGTTGCTCCTGCTGGTCTTGATTACTGCTGATGTGAACAAAAGATGGCAAATTTATTTATGATGATTTTTTTGTTCTAATAAATAAAGTACAATATAAATGAAAAAGAAAATAATTTGTATTGTTGCATTATTTATATTTATAGATATGTGTGTTTGTTGGTATTTTTCGATGTAGTTGAATTTGGTAGGCAACCAACAATAAACCGAAATGCCATAAAGTGCATCAGGCACAGAACAGCAACAAATGATTTATGATGGCACAATATATAGAGAATACAGTTGCAGTTATATATGTTTATTCAGATACACGTACATAGATATTTCTATCTACTACCATATGTACTTTCCATATGTATATTTATGTCTGTGCGAGTGTTTAAACTACATTTATAAATTTTAATAGGTAGTCTCCGGCATTCCGCATGATTGCTTCTCATTTTTATTTCATAGAATTTTTTTTTTTTAATTCTGACAAAAAATAAAAAGATACTCAAAAATGTTATTGTTATTATTTGCCTGTAAGAAAAGAAAAATTTTACAACTAAAAAATTGTTTATATGTAAGTATATGTATATTTGCAGTGCTACATGGAAGTGAAAGATTTACCTAGTTTTAGTGAAAACAGAAATAAAATTAAAGAAACATTTTATACTAAATAAAAACATTTAATATACTTCAGTAAAATAAACTCCCTGGAATAAATGTTGTCCATTTAAGTTGAATTTTTGTTTGCTTAACTTTTCTTTAGAAATCGACAAATTGGATATAACTTGATTAGCAGGCGATGTTTAAGATTGTCACTTTAAACTGTGAACAACATCATACATATGTATGTATACATAGGGTATTAGCTTTTGGTCATATTGTCCCTTCTTCGTATGAAAAACGGGAATTTTCCATCTATATTTTATTCTGTAATGTTGTGATATGTTGTATTTTTGTAAATTTGTACGATGAATTATGGGACAAACCAAATTTAAACGTGTTACTGCCCGTTACACAGTGTATAGAGCAATAATTGTTATAATAAATTTAAAAATTCTTAAAATTGTAATGACTTAAATTCTAGAAATGTTTATTTTAAGAACAGCAGTACTTATACATAATGTAAAGGTACAATATCAGCCTACCCTACAGGTACCACCCGGATAGTTTTCTGGTTATTATTATTAGTTAGTTATTGTTTAGTTAGTTAGTTAGTTAGTTTTAGTTAGTTAGTTAGTTAGTTTAGTTATTAGTGTAGTTGTTAGTTAGTTATAAGTTTAGTTTAGTTAGTTTAGTTAGTTAGTTTAGTTGTTAATTAGTTAGTTATTAGGTAGTTAGTTAGTTAGTTAGTTTAATTAGTTAGGTTAGTTAGTTGGTAGTTAGTCGTTCGTTCTTGTTAGTTCGTGTTCGTTAGGTCGTTCGTTCGTTCGTAGTTCGTTTTCGTCGTTCGTTCGTTCGTTAGTTCGTTCGTTCGTTCGTTCGTTCGTGTTAGTTAGTTTTTCGTTCGTTAGTTTTTTCGTTTCGTTCGTTAGTCGTTAGTTCGTTAGTTCGTTTTTTTCGTTCGTTCAGGCCCGATAGTGGCCTAGGTGTTTTCTTCGGATTTGATTAGTATACATCCTCCTATCACCTAACCTAACCTAACCTAGTAAGTTAGTTAGTTAGTTAGTTAGTTAGTTAGTTTAGTTAGTTAGTTCGTTCGTTAGTTAGTTCGTTAGTTTTCGTTCGTTCGTTCGTTCGTTTAGTTCGTTAGTTGTTGTTCGTTCGTTTCGTTCGTTAGTTTCGTTAGTTAGTTCGTTAGTTCGTTCGTTTCGTTAGTTCGTTAGTTTCGTTCGTTCGTTCGTTCGTTCGTTAGTTCGTTCGTTCGTTCGTTAGTTCGTTCGTTCGTTCGTTCGTTCTGTTCGTTCGTTCGTTCGTTAGTTCGTTCGTTCGTTCGTTCGTTGTTCGTTCGTTCGTTTCGTTCGTTCGTTCGTTCGTTCGTTCGTTCGTTAGTTAGTTTATTAGTTAGTTCGTTCGTTCGTTCGTTCGTTCGTTGTTCGTTCGTTAGTTTTCGTTCGTTTTCGTTGTTCGTTCGTTCGTTCGTTCGTTGTTTCGTTCGTTCGTTCGTTCGTTCTAGTTCGTTCGTTAGTTAGTTCGTTCGTTGTTCGTTCTCTTCGTTCGTTTCGTTCGTTCGTTCGTTCGTTTCGTTCGTTTTCGTTCGTTCGTTCGTTCGTTTCGTTCGTTCGTTCTTTCGTTCGTTCTTTCGTTCGTTTCGTTCGTTTCGTTAGTTTTCGTTTTTCGTTGTTCGTTCGTTCGTTCGTTTCGTTCGTTCGTTCGTTCGTTTGTTCGTTCTTCGTTCGTTTCGTTCGTTCGTTCGTTCGTTCGTTGTTCGTTCGTTCGTTCGTTCGTTCGTTCGTTCGTTCGTTCGTTCGTTCGTTCGTTCGTTCGTTCTTCGTTCGTTCGTTCGTTCGTTCGTTCGTTCGTTCGTTCGTTCGTTCTTCGTTCGTTCGTTCGTTCGTTCGTTTCGTTCGTTCGTTCGTTCGTTCGTTCGTTCGTTTCGTTCGTTCGTTCGTTCGTTCTTTTCGTTCGTTCGTTCGTTCGTTTCGTTCGTTCGTTCGTTCGTTTCGTTCGTTCGTTTCGTTCGTTCGTTCGTTCGTTCGTTCGTTCGTTTCGTTCGTTCGTTCGTTCGTTCGTCGTTTACGTTCGTTCGTTCGTTCGTTCGTTCGTTCGTTCGTTCGTTCGTTCTTTCGTTCGTTCGTTCGTTCGTTCGTTCGTTTCGTTCGTTCGTTCGTTCGTTTCGTTCGTTCGTTCGTTTCGTTCGTTCGTTCCCCCGCCGCTCGTCTCTTCCTCCTACCCCTTCCCCTCTCCCCCACGCCTCCGGTTCCCGTTCGTTTAGTTACAAATTTTGAATAAAAATTCTTTTAGATATTTTGATAACTTTTAATAAAATTTTCATACAATTTAATTATTTAAGAAATTTTCATAAAATTTTCTTTTTTTAGAAAGTTTCATGATATGACCTTTATGTGTTTTTACGAAATTTCCACAAGATATTCTTTTTTTAGGAAATTTTTACAAAATTTCTTTTATCTTAGAAAAATTTCGTAAATTTTCCTTATTTAAGCAATTGTTCACAAATTTCCTTTTTTAACGAAATTTTCACAAAATTTCAAGGACCTTTCACAAATTGTCTTTTTGAAGAAAATTGTTAACTATCGTTTATGAAAATTTCAGTTCTAGAACTTTTTTAGTTTTGAAGTAGTAACTAAAAATTGGTACTAAATTATTGTTTGTTTTAATTATCTTCCCTTTTAAGCCACTGTATTGAAACAATTGTTACCCTGTTGTAAAATAAAGTTTATACACCGTATCGAAAAAATCACTATATTACGGCTGGATATTAGAGAAATTTATATGTTTGAATGGTTTCATGTACTACCGAATACAAGTACATATGCAGTAATTCTCATACATATGGACAAAAATACAATATGTATACATAAAATTTACTCTACAACAAACAATATACATACATACTTCCCAACAGTTCTGAGTAGTTGTAAGAAAGCCTATACTAATGATGTATCATCATCAGTTTGGTTAAGATAATATAAACAAAAACCTATGGAATATATTATTTTTGAAGGGGAAAATAGCCTTCATAGTCTTGTTTTACTAAATACTATAAAAACAACATACCACCCGTTAACTACTGGGTAATCAGTCACCCAAAGCATTACACTCATACATACGAATTCGTAGGTATGCAGACGTGTTTGTATGAGTATCATATTTTTGTGTCGCGCTAAGGTTATGCTGCTGTTGGCTGCTGCTCTTGATTTATTACTTGCAATTGTATTCATATTTGAAAGAAATATTTGTTGTAAATGTATTGCTGCTTGGCCTGATGCGGCAATCTGCGGTGTTGCACACATTATTATATTTTGTTCTTGTTTGAATTTTTCCTTTATTTTTGGTTGAAAAATATACTAGCAACAGTATGGCTCTGTTTAATGCTGTGGACTATTTTTGCAACATGTCTGTCTTAATAATTTCATTTTCCAGTTTTTCATGCAACATATTTTAATAGTTGATCCTGTTTGAAAAAAAAAAAAAATGGAAAAATAAAGAAAGAAAGTCCTTTACAGAGATGTGTGTGTGGGTGTAAAACAATTCATTTGTACCATATAGAAAATATATCAATTTTTTTTCTCTTTACATTAAAATTGATAAAAAATGGAACCTAAAAATGTCCAAATTAAAGCTGGAATCTTTGCAACATAAAAATTGGTATGTCATAAAAAAGTAATATCAAGCTAAATATTTAACAAAAAAGGATTAAACATAAAATGTGGGGACATTAATGGATAAACTCTGTGAGTTTTTACTAATTTTTATTTGTACTACCACAATAACCAAAGAAAAAAACAGCAACAACAACTAAAAACCAAAGCCAAAGTAACAAAAACAAATACTGTTTATAAATGGCACGTTAAAAATTAAAAAAAAACGTATTTTTCTGCTTGACCACATGAAGCCTTTTCATGGTGGTTTGAATAATTTCCATTTTTTTGCTCCCATTCGCTGGGTTTTTAATTTAGTGATTAATTCATAAACTGGAGCATTAATTCAGAAATTGTGGTTTTTTACCATGGAATACTAACAGCGTTCATAGAAGTTTAATTTAGCGTTTAATGTTTAATTACTTAGAATCCACATGCAAATAAACTCTATAATATGTTAAAAGTTGAACAAAAAATTATAAGAGACATGCAGTTTTTTGTTAGTTTTAATGTTTGTTTGGACATAAAAAAATTAAAGTTTTAATCAAAATGGGAAGTTTTTAGAAAAAACGTAATATTTAAAAAAACTCTTTTAGTAGCTCTACAATTATAATGATTAATAGTTTTAATTATCTAAATTAAAAAGTTCAATTGAAAAAGCTTTTTATATAAGTTGGCTTTTTATTCAATTAAAAATGTTTTTAGAAAGTATTTTCCCTGAGAAGATTAATAAAACACCTTTCTAATTAACAGAAAAGCTTATAAAAAAACATTTTTGGAAGAAGCTTTTGATGGATTATTTTTATAGAAAAAGTTAAACAAGCTTATAGGGAGAAAAGCTTTTAAAGAAAATACTTTTGAAAAATAATTTTTAGTATAAATTTAAAGTTTTTTAGTGGAAAAAGTTTTTCGATTTTATTTTTAAATTTAATAATTTTATTTTATTTAATTATTTCTTAGTTAGGTAAATTTTGTGAAATATGTTCTTAATATTAACCAAAATTTAATTTAATTTTTAAACACACAAGTTAGCCAGCTTTCCCTCACTCCAGTCCATAACTACTAGCATCTTGTCCTTGCCATATTATCCTTTCTTTCTTATCTTTATATTTTGATTCTAAAGAAAAATTTTCTTTTAATATTTTATTTCTAATTTTTGCCATTAAATTCTTTATTTTATTGTACATTCCTTGAATTTAAAACAACATCAACAAGATGTTTTCTTTTATTATTTTGTTTAGTTAGTTTTTTTTTCTTGTATATCTTTCGTTTTTTTATTTTTCTAAAAATTTTCTTTCAATAATAACAACAACATATATATAACCATTTCTTTAACATCTTTAACTTTAGCTCGATTTTGTTTTGGGTTGAGTTTTTCTTTTGTATATCTTTTTATTTTTTACAAAAAAAAAAAAAATTCAATTCGTATTCCCCAGCTCTTGCACTTTTGGGTCATTTACGAGTATTGATGCATTTGAATTGTGCCAGTACGTTGGGAAAATAATGTTTGTAGTTGTTATTGTTGGAATATTGTCTTGGTTAAACAACCATTCATTAGTTCAGTTTAGTTTAGAACGTCGTATGTTTAAGAAATATATAAACAACAACAATAACAACAGCAATCGACAAGCAGCAACAACAATCAACATCAGGAACAATTTTCCTTTGGCCAGCAAGCACTCTGTTGTATAGAAAGATATTGAGATAAATTGTACAAATTAATCTTCATTCAGTCTTCTTAGTATACTTTCTTCTTCTTATTTCTTTCCCAGCAGATTTGAATGGAGTCTGTATTGTTCTCAAATTTTGAACTTCTTGATTTACTTTTGTGTGTGTTGTAAACCATTGTTAACTTAAACAATCAATTAACAATCGTTTTTTTTTTTTTTTTTTTTTTTTTTTGCACAAGGCAGTCAATCTTTAAGTGTCAACAAGTAATTTGGAGGGAAGACACTTGTTCGTTCGTCCTTCATTGCAAATAATCTAGAGGAATGTCAATCCTGACTTTAATTTCCCAACTTACCTTGAAAGTTGGTGGTAGACTTTTCGGGACTGTCACGAACTGCAGGTTATATCCTTTACTGAATCAGTGTGTATTGAATCTATGTAAGTTTATCTTTTGCTGTTACTACTAAACGTTATAAAAATGTAAAGAGTTTATACGTTTTAGTCGTATGTATTTCGTTTTGTTCATTCGCTAGCTTGTATGCGAAAACAAATGGCTACGAGAGATTGTCAAAGTTCAAACTATAAGTAAATGCTGTCATATTTCCAATGTCATTTTCCTCCTTTTTTTGCTGTTGTCCCCTTTTTGTAGTTGTTGTTATTGCTTTTATGTTGAGTTGGGAATGATTGTTGTTATTAGAACTGGTACAGAGCAGTGTTTGGTAGAGGAGCTTTGAGAGCGGAAAAGGAAATTGCATACTAAATAAAAATGGCCCCCGGTGAGCAATATGAATGAATGTTTATATAGTGGAGGAGGAACAGTGGTTTTCAGAGCTTTAAAAAATTTGGTTTTCAAAAGAATTCAAATACCAAACCTGATCGTTAGCCTATTTATGCTAGTATGAATAACCTGAACTTAATCGGGAGATAGACAGAAAGACAGACAGACAGACAGACAGACAGATAGACGGGAAGATAGACATACAGATAGACAGACAGACAGATAAACAGACAGATAGACACACAGACAGATAGATAGACAGACAGACACATATACAGACAGACAGGTCAGATTGATGGGTGGACGGACGGACGCCTATGAAGAATATACATTCTTTTTGCAAATAATATAAACATCGGCCCATTTTCCCCTACATTAGGTCTAACAAATTTCACATTATGGCACCAAAATCTTTGTTCGTTATTGTGTCGTACTGAAAGACTGTACACCATAGGAAAAACTATTTTTGCAAAAAATATTTAACAAATTTATTTGGATTACAAAAAAATTATAGATATGCATGTTAGACCCTATGATAACCTACATCGGAGGATCTAATATGGGATCTGCATCGATTGATACTGATTCAATTTGTTGGAGTGATTTAGCATTTCTCATAAATACAATGAAACAAAGTTTTTGAGCTTTAGGCAATTTCCGATATAAAGTCCTGGATTTAGTTTTATATGTAATTCAAGTAGATTCTGATCAATTAGTTCTTTATCGACTCTTGTAATGAGATGTTACAAACCTCAGCATAAACGCATAACACCCTTCCCGTTATAGGAGTGTAGGATAACTAAACAAATCATCCCCAAATGTGTTAATATATGTTTGTTGTATGTGTGCAGTTATGGATGTCCATTGTTAAATGTTAATATAAGTGAATGAATTTGAACAGTCAGCCTAGAAGTATGCAATGCATAACAATATTAAACTACTCCAAAAAATAATTTAGTAACATTTTATTACAAAGTAAAACCTTCCATTGTTAAGTTTTCCCCTTTATTCACAAACAAAATTTTAATATTTAATTTCATATTTATTCTAAAACACATTTTGCCTAATTTTTCTGCTCCATACTAATGTAAATATATAATTTTTTGTATATATGAAGGTGCAAACATGTGTGTGTTTGTCTATGATGTATTCCGATCTCACTCTCTACCTACTACCGATACTATTTTGTTATGGTAAGTGAGATCTTCCGGATGTTAGAATTTGTCATGTCGTTTATTTATACACTCGATGAGATATTCAATTTTTTTGTTATTGCTGTTTTTTTATTATTTTGCCCATTTTTCGCATTTTTTAACATTTTTGAAATTGAGAGGCAGTGGAGAGACTAGAAAATCATAAATTAAAAATAAAATTGTATAGAAATTGAAGTGGCGTTTGGAGTGTATATGGGTGGATGTGATGTGACCTGATTTTATTTCACTATTATTCTGTTTTCTAACTGAGCTTCAATTGCAAAACAGGAGACTATTAAAACAAGTGCAGGCAGTAGCAGAATTTTATTTTTATTTTTTTTATTATTATTTTATTTTAGTGTAGTAAAAAAAAAGAAAATAATAAAAATGATTGCACGGAAGTTGGACTTTGTGTATGTGTGTCGGTGTATAATCTATACCTATTTGAAATTGTAATACATACAAATAGATAGATTTGCAATACACACACAGTTATATACTTAATAAATTAACAATACATTTACAAAAACATAGGCAAATATACAAGTACTATAGTCATGTAAAACAAATTCATAATATACATTATTATATAAGTATGTACATACTTATATATTACAGAGTAGTAGGCATACAATTACACTTACACAGTTGTGTATTTATATTGTGCATTGTTACTAACATTCTTCATTGAGATTGTACTTAATTGTGTACTTTGATGTGTGTGCAAAAGTAAATATGATTTTATATGTATGTCTGTATTTATTTATCCAGTATCCTTTTTAGGCATAATTATTCAAATGTCACACTGCTGTAGTGAGGGGAAATGTCATCGTCATAGTCTGTCATAGTCTAGTCTAGTCCATAGTCTAGTCATAGTCTAGTCATAGTCTAGTCATAGTCTAGTCATAGTCTTAGTCCATAGTCTAGTCCATAGTCTATAGTCATAGTCTAGTCATAGTCTAGTCATAGTCTAGTCATAGTCTAGTCATAGTCTAGTCATAGTCTAGTCATAGTCTAGTCATAGTCTAGTCATAGTCTAGTCATAGTCTAGTCATAGTCTAGTCATAGTCTAGTCATAGTCTAGTCATAGTCTAGTCATAGTCTAGTCATAGTCTAGTCATAGTCTAGTCATAGGTCTAGTCATAGTCTAGTCATAGTCTAGTCATAGTCTAGTCATAGTCCTAGTCATAGTCTAGTCATAGTCTAGTCATAGTCTAGTCATAGTCTAGTCATAGTCTAGTCATAGTCTAGTCATAGTCTAGTCATAGTCTAGTCATAGTCTAGTCATAGTCTAGTCATAGTCTAGTCATAGTCTAGTCATAGTCTAGTCATAGTCTAGTCATAGTCTAGTCATAGTCTAGTCATAGTCTAGTCATAGTCTAGTCATAGTCTAGTCATAGTCTAGTCATAGTCTAGTCATAGTCTAGTCATAGTCTAGTCATAGTCTAGTCATATAGTCTAGTCATAGTCATAGTCTAGTCCATAGCTAGTCATAGTCTAGTCATAGTCTAGTCCATAGTCTAGTCATAGTCCTAGTCATAGTCATCTAGTCATAGTCTAATCAGTCAGTCATAGTCTAGTCATAGTCCTAGTCATAGTCTAGTCATAGTCTAGTCATAGTCTAGTCATAGTCTAGTCATAGTCTAGTCATAGTCTAGTCATAGTCTAGTCATAGTCTAGTCATAGTCCTAGTCATAGTCTAGTCATAGTCAGAAGTAGGTGTTTTCAAAGTCATTATTCCTAACCCGAAACGACGGGTAAAAAACACCATCTTGGGACTATCACTTCGAACTACAAAGCTGTTTGTATTTGAGCTTTCAATGGTGTGTGTGTGAAGTGTATTTGACAATTTGATCATTAATACATGATTACATGAAGCAGTATTGATATACATACATATGTATATATGTATTGTACTCAATCAAACAAGTACTTCTATAAAAACGTTTAAACTAAAACAAAGAGATTTGAGAAGTTCGTTTTTGTTTTGAAATATTTGCTCTATTGAATTCCTTTACTAAACCGTCTGTAAATTTTTGTGGTATATTGTTAGGTATATTTTGTTTTTGTCATTTATATCGCTCAGTACTTGTATCTAAGTATGTATTTGTCTATATAGTACTTATGTATGTATATGTATAACCATACCTATTTTGGCTGAATCTGTGTAAGTGTAAAATGTTGTCATGTATTTTGTATATATATTTATGTGAATGTATCTTATCTATTTATGTATAGATCTGTCCATTCATTTGTGTACGTGTTAAATATATTTAGACATTCTATACACATTATGATATATACTTACAAGCATACATGTGCAAAACACTTTCATACATTTACACACTTTTATATTTACACAAGTATCTATGGATTTATGTATTCATGTATATTTATCCACCTAAATATATTGTTTATATCAACAACATATGTATTTTACTGCATTCACTAAAACATTGCCATATTGATGTTGTAAAATTCAATAGATAAATATGTACTTCAGTATTTTCGTTTTTATTTAGGTTACGTATTTATCTAAATATTGTATATTTCACCCCGGTATCAATTCATTACAATTTATGTCTAAAAATATGTTACACACTCTAAGATAGTTTAAACGTGTTGTAATAATGCTGCAGCAAATATTTTTACGGTTGCCACCTACTTTTTTGAACTGTTTGTAAAAATGCGGTCTTTAAAGATTAAATAGAAATCAAATAAATATAGAAATTTGCTAAAACATGTTTAGGGAAATAATACTGTTATTTAACTTAAAATATTTGAACACTATAAACGCAGTTCTTATCTACTACTATAGACTAGAATATACTATAGGCATGACTATAGACTAGATTATTGACTAAGCTATGGACATGACTATAGACTAGACTATAGACTAGACTATAGACTAGACTATAGACTAGACTATAGACTAGACTATAGACTAGACTATAGACTAGACTATAGACTAAACTATAGACTAGACTATAGACTAGACTATAGACTAGACTATAGACTAGACTATATACTAGACTATAGACTAGACTATAGACTAGACTATAGACTAGACTACAGACTAGACTACAGACTAGACTATAGACTAGACTATAGACTAGACTATAGACTAGACTATAGACTAGACTATAGACTAGACTATAGACTAGACTATAGACTAGACTATAGACTAGACTATAGACTAGACTATAGACTAGACTATAGACTAGACTATAGACTAGACTATAGACTAGACTATAGACTAGACTATAGACTAGACTATAGACTAGACTATAGACTAGACTATAGACTAGACTATAGACTAGACTATAGACTAGACTATAGACTAGACTATAGACTAGACTATAGACTAGACTATAGACTAGACTATAGACTAGACTATAGACTAGACTATAGACTAGACTATAGACTAGACTATAGACTAGACTATAGACTAGACTATAGACTAGACTAGACTAGACTATAGACTAGACTATAGACTAGACTATAGACTAGACTATAGACTAGACTATAGACTAGACTATAGACTAGACTATAGACTAGACTATAGACTAGACTATAGACTAGACTATAGACTAGACTATAGACTAGACTATAGACTAGACTATAGACTAGACTATAGACTAGACTATAGACTAGACTATAGACTAGACTATAGACTAGACTATAGACTAGACTATAGACTAGACTATAGACTAGACTATAGACTAGACTATAGACTAGTCTATAGACTAGACTATAGACTAGACTATAGACTAGTCTATAGACTAGACTATAGACTAGACTATAGACTAGACTATAGACTAGACTATAGACTAGACTATAGACTAGACTATAGACTAGACTATAGACTAGACTATAGACTAGACTATAGACTAGACTATAGACTAGACTATAGACTAGACTGTAGACTAGACTATAGACTAGACTATAGACTAGACTGTAGACTAGACTAGACTAGACTATAGACTAGACTATAGACTAGACTATAGACTAGACTATAGACTAGACTAAGACTAGACTATAGACTAGACTATAGACTAGACTATAGACTAGACTAGACTATAGACTAGACTATAGACTAGACTAGACTATAGACTAGACTATAGACTAGACTATAGACTAGACTAGACTATAGACTAGACTATAGACTAGACTATAGACTAGACTATAGACTAGACTATAGACTAGACTGTAGACTAGACTATAGACTAGACTATAGACTAGACTGTAGACTAGACTATAGACTAGACTATAGACTAGACTATAGACTAGACTATAGACTAGACTGTAGACTAGACTATAGACTAGACTATAGACTAGACTATAGACTAGACTACTAGACTATAGACTAGACTATAGACTAGACTATAGACTAGACTATAGACTAGACTATAGACTAGACTATAGACTAGACTATAGACTAGACTATAGACTAGACTATAGACTAGACTATAGACTAGACTATAGACTAGACTATAGACTAGACTATAGACTAGACTATAGACTAGACTATAGACTAGACTATAGACTAGACTATAGACTAGACTATAGACTAGACTATAGACTAGACTATAGACTAGACTATAGACTAGACTATAGACTAGACTATAGACTAGACTATAGACTAGACTATAGACTAGACTATAGACTAGACTATAGACTAGACTATACTAGACTAGACTATAGACTAGACTATAGACTAGACTACTAGACTAGACTATAGACTAGACTATAGACTAGACTATAGACTAGACTATAGACTAGACTATAGACTAGACTATAGACTAGACTATAGACTAGACTATAGACTAGACTATAGACTAGACTATAGACTAGACTATAGACTAGACTATAGACTAGACTATAGACTAGACTAGACTAGACTAGACTATAGACTAGACTATAGACTAGACTAGACTATAGACTAGACTATAGACTAGACTATAGACTAGACTATAGACTAGACTATAGACTAGACTATAGACTAGACTATAGACTAGACTATAGACTAGACTATAGACTATATACCATAGAACAGACTATAGAATAAAATATAGACTAGACTAGAGACTATAGCAACTTACATTAGAGATATGACTTGCCAATATTATCGAACATTTTCTAACCGTAACATTGTTCTAAGACTTCGACTTCAAGGCATTCTGAATATTAGTAAGTATTTAAATAAGCTATCGTTTGCACTTGAAAATTTCCCTTTAACTAAAATCAATTAATTCAACTCGTAAGCCCTTCTAATCTACATACATATGTATGTATGTATCTCCTAATGCTTTTAGTATAGTTTTTGTTACATGAACCATATGATAATTATTGTTTTAACTTATTTCTTGCTGACTGAGTGACACACTCTAAAAAGTCCATACGACAAGATTGTGGTCATTACTGTTACAGCAAGCATGTAGTAGCAAGGGGCAAAAGGAGTCTGGAGCAACAAAAAACATGCACAGCATTAAAATGAATGAACACGAAATATTGAACTTCCTTTTTATGTTAAACAAAATTGCATGTATGTAAGCAGGTGAGACTACGTTATACCTATAGGTACTTAAGTACAACAAAATGTTTACATTGCAACATTTTCCACATTTTTAACACAACACAATGAAACCAACATACATCTAAACATAACTCTTTTTTCCAATAAGCGGTGTTGTTGTTGCTTATTTATCAATGCATGAAAAAAGTTGTTTTTTTTTATGAAATTTTCAGAGGTTGTGTCTGATTGTTGCTTACCTTAGGCTGCCTGACAGAATTATTGAAGATTTGGATCCCAAAGATATCTGGAGGGAAAGGCAGACGGACAGGCAGACAGACGAACATGGTTTAATCGACTCCGCTATCTACAGGAATTCGGAAATATATATACTTTATAGGTTCGGAATATTATATTGTGGAAATCACAAACGGAATGACAAACTTCTCTCGAAGGTGAAGGGTACATTAGATTTGACATACCGATTTTATTCGTATTATTGTTTTAGTTTAATGACTAATATTTGTAGCTGTTGTTGTTGCTGTTACCATTGTTATTTTTGTCTAGTTAATCGTGTTATCAGGAAAGAAAAAAAGCACTTGCTTTTAATGACATACAACCAGGGGTTTTTATCTTTACAAAAATTATAATGCACACAATAGCGATAGTGGAGTATATGGATATCATGGATGTGTAATACAAAATTACAATTTGTACCAAATTATTTACCTTTTATACAAGTTTTTAAGACTTTAACACCTAAAGTATAAATACGTATATGCAATTTGGATTCTTATACATAGCAGAGATAATTCAGAATAATCGATTTCGTCGATGCTAATCAAACAAAATCCAAAATATACCTAAGCACTCATATGGGAAAAAATATAAATATATTTTTCTAAATAGGAACGTGTTAGATGTACAAAATGTACCATTCGTTTTAAATTTTTTATATCTGTTAGCTGTTGTTCCTTCTATTGTCCACAACAAAATGGTTGCTTATAGTGGATGAACAATTTTATTTGAAAAATCATGATTGTGCATGCTTGTGTGTAAGACTGCATGTTTATAGCTTTACAGGATTGTGAACAATTTTAATTTTTTTAAGTATATACATGTTCCAATTTCTATAAAGAAGATTATATCTATTGTTATACTAATTTTTCTTCTCCTTCAATAAAAATAAAAAATACTTTTTTTCAAAATCGTATTGAACAACAATGACACTATTGTATTAGTACATTTTATATTGATTAAACCGCGTTGCCTAATAATGAGTGGGAGGGAGTTTTGGCGGGGAGCACTACAATAAGTGCTGTCCATTGTCCTTAAGCCAAGTACAATATAGAAGTTTCAGTGTTTATCTCTTTCAACATTATGTTTGATAGAACAAAGTAATTGTATTTTACTCACACGCTGTTTTTGTTTAACAAATAAAGAAATCTATGTGTGTTTCAGTTTTTTAATTTTCATTTTTTATATTTCTCCTTTACTCGTCTTGTACTTGAAATTTAACAGCAGCTTCTTGTTGTCCTGTCGAGGACGTTTGTTTTTTTTTATCAAGTTTTCAATATCTTTTGTTTGCCACTACTAGTGATTGTTTGTGTGTATGTTTACGTGCATATGCTCTCACTATACATATCTCCTCCTGCATTGTACATACTATATAGTATTTTTTTCAATCTTTTGTAATAAAAATTGTATATTGTTAAAAGTTTATTAAAATGTAATTGCTTTGTATAGTGGCACTTTTGTTAGCAGAAATTTATATTTTTTTGTTAAAAAATTAAACAAAATACATTCAATCTAATAAATTACTAAAAGATAACAAATATAAGTGAAAACAAGTAAGAAATTCTGGTGGTCATGACCGATCGTATGATGCCCTACAACAAGATATTAGAGTAATAATGAAATACTGTAGAATATACTGTAGATTGTACCATAGACTATACTTTTGGCTAGTCTAGACTATACATTAGACTATACATTAGACTATAGACTAGACTAATAGACTAGACTATAGAATAGACTATAAACTAGACTATGGACTATAGACTAGACTATAGACTAGACTATAGACTAGACTATAGACTAGACTATAGACTAGACTATAGACTAGACTATAGACTAGACTATAGACTAGACTATAGACTAGACTATAGACTAGACTATAGACTACACTATAGACTACACTATAGACTACTATAGACTAGACTATAGACTAGACTATAGACTAGACTATAGACTAGACTATAGACTAGACTATAGACTAGACTATAGACTAGACTATAGACTAGACTATAGACTAGACTATAGACTAGACTATAGACTAGACTATAGACTAGACTATAGACTAGACTATAGACTAGACTATAGACTAGACTATAGACTAGACTATAGACTAGACTATAGACTAGACTATAGACTAGACTATAGACTAGACTATAGACTAGACTATAGACTAGACTATAGACTAGACTATAGACTAGACTATAGACTAGACTATAGACTAGACTATAGACTAGACTATAGACTAGACTATAGACTAGACTATAGACTAGACTATAGACTAGACTATAGACTAGACTATAGACTAGACTATAGACTAGACTATAGACTAGACTATAGACTAGACTATAGACTAGACTATAGACTAGACTATAGACTAGACTATAGAACTAGACTAGAGACTAGACTATAGACTAGACTATAGACTAGACTATAGACTAGACTATAGACTAGACTATAGACTAGACTATAGACTAGACTATAGACTAGACTATAGACTAGACTATAGACTAGACTATAGACTAGACTAATAGACTAGACTATAGACTAGACTATAGACTAGACTATAGACTAGACTATAGACTAGACTATAGACTAGACTAGAGACTAGACTATAGACGAGACTATAGACTATAGACTATAGACGAGACTATAGACTAGACGATAGACTAGACATAGACTAGACTATAGACTAGACTATAGACTAGACTATAGACTAGACTATAGACTAGACTATAGACTAGACTATAGACTAGACTATAGACTAGACTATAGACTAGACTATAGACTAGACTATAGACTAGACTATAGACTAGACTATAGACTAGACTTAGACTAGACTATAGACTAGACTATAGACTAGACTATAGACTAGACTATAGACTAGACTATAGACTAGACTATAGACTAGACTATAGACTAGACTATAGACTAGACTATAGACTAGACTATAGACTAGACTATAGACTAGACTATAGACTAGACTATAGACTAGACTATAGACTAGACTATAGACTAGACTATAGACTAGACTATAGACTAGACTATAGACTAGACTATAGACTAGACTATAGACTAGACTATAGACTAGACTATAGACTAGACTATAGACTAGACTATAGACTAGACTATAGACTAGACTATAGAGACTAGACTATAGACTAGACTATAGACTAGACTATAGACTAGACTATAGACTAGACTATAGACTAGACTATAGACTAGACTATAGACTAGACTATAGACTAGACTATAGACTAGACTATAGACTAGACTAGACTATAGACTAGACTAATAGACTAGACTATAGACTAGACTATAGACTAGACTATAGACTAGACTATAGACTAGACTATAGACTAGACTATAGACTAGACTATAGACCTAGACTATAGACTAGACTATAGACTAGACTATAGACTAGACTATAGACTAGACTATAGACTAGACTATAGACTAGACTATAGACTAGACTATAGACTAGACTATAGACTAGACTATAGACTAGACTATAGACTAGACTATAGACTAGACTATAGACTAGACTATAGACTAGACTATAGACTAGACTATAGACTAGACTATAGACTAGACTATAGACTACTAGACTAGAATAGACTAGACTATAGACTAGACTATAGACTAGACTATAGACTAGACTATAGACTAGACTATAGACTAGACTATAGACTAGACTATAGACTAGACTATAGACTAGACTATAGACTAGACTATAGACTAGACTATAGACTAGACTATAGACTAGACTATAGACTAGACTATAGACTAGACTATAGACTAGACTATAGACTAGACTATAGACTAGACTATAGACTAGACTATAGACTAGACTATAGACTAGACTATAGACTAGACTATAGACTAGACTATAGACTAGACTATAGACTAGACTATAGACTAGACTATAGACTAGACTATAGACTAGACTATAGACTAGACTATAGACTAGACTATAGACTAGACTATAGACTAGACTATAGACTAGACTATAGACTAGACTATAGACTAGACTATAGACTAAGACTATAGACTAGACTATAGACTAGACTATAGACTAGACTATAGACTAGACTATAGACTAGACTATAGACTAGACTATAGACTAGACTATAGACTAGACTATAGACTACTATAGACTAGACTATAGACTAGACTATAGACTAGACTATAGACTAGACGTCTAGACTTAGACTAGACTATGACCAGACTATAGTAATAGACTATTGACTAGACTATGACCAGACTTAATAGACTTGACTAGATAGATTAGACTAGATAGACTATGACTAGACTATAGTTACACTAATCTATAGACTAGGTATACTAGACTATATAATAATCTCTATCTATAGGTCGAAAGTCTATATATGGACAATCGACCATATAATGTATCTTTTCGTGCTCTGGTATTTACACTTAAGTGTCTGACCTTATCACTAAGTTTCTTAAGTATCATTTACTTTTTTAATAATAACTTTTCTATAAAAATAACCCATTAGAAATCCTTTCTTTGTACAAAATTAATTTTTATTGTCATTATTCCATCAACTTTTTGGCTTTAAGTACATGTCTAAACAAAAATCGATTTTGGTATCAATGAACTTATTACTCGTAATTTGGGGTTACATATGTTGATTTGACCTTCATTCCAAAATGATACCTGTACTTGGAAATTTCGCTCTTAAACACATTTAGTTTATTACTGTTTTATTATTTCTATTAACTAAAACTCAAATGTCATGCAAACAAAGAAAGAATAATGAAAAATTAAAAGGAATTATTTATGAACTACAGATAAATAATGAAGAGAATTATAAAAGGCAATCAATATAGTCTAATTATACAAATGAAAGGTATAAAACAAAATAAAGAAAAACGTAAATAGTATTAATACTATACGTTTAACAATTTAAATGGCTTTGGTAGCATTAGGTTGGATTCTTTTGAATAAATTTTTTATTTACATTTTTAGGAAAATTTTACAAATATTTTTATGAGCATTAAGTTTTTGTTGTTGTTTTTATTTTTACAAATAATAATCGGAAATTTTTAATTTAATCCTAAGATTTTGACATCCGTTATTGAAGATATAAAAATTATTAAAAATAAGTCCTTTATGAAAAAGTGATTACCCTATTGTACATTTTATATTCAATTTATTTTTAGCTCTATTTTTTATCTAAATTGACTAATTTGTTTTCAACATGTATGTTAAGTAATAGTATTAATATTTAATTAATTAAATATTACATTAACTCAAAATGTTTCTTCAATGTATGGGTTTTAAAACTGAAATTTATGAGTTATTTTATCAAGTAACTATTTAAGTTTAATGTAGGCGGATTTCCTTAATGAAGATGAATATAATTATTTGTTAAATATTTAACAATCAGATTTTTTTTCTCTCTCTCTCTCAGGCTATGTTGGTTTTCATAGATGTATTAGCAATTTTGTATCTCTGTTATAGAGCACACATATAATATGATAAGTCTCTTACCCATTAAGTTTATATTTCCAAATATAAACCTCATAATTTATTTAACATAATATTTTTTTGCTAAAAATATAAACTTATTTTACTTTATTTTAAAATCCTCCTCCTATTTACTCGTCGTTGTTGTTGTTATGGTAAATGTGTCTATAAACAATTTTACATCAATTTTATTTTATACATTTCTAGATTTATAACCTCCCAAAAAACACACACAGACATAAAGTGCAAAATTTGCTTAAGTACTGAATATGTTTTTTAGGTTAAATTAAGCAAAAATTTTTTAAAACTTAATAATACTTTTAATCACAGAGTACTTAGACTTAAGTGTGTTAAAGTACTTAAATTGAAAAGAAACAAAAAATAGCAACAACAAATGGTTGCTTGTGTATTTATATAGAGAAAGAAGTTTTATTATAAAAAGTTTGAAATAATGTGATACAAATTCGAAAAGGTAGACATAGGCAGATTTGTTTAAATAATATGTGATTGTTAAAAATTTTAATAAATCTTGTTTGTTTGAAAGCCGAAGGAGTCATGGGAAAGTAAAAATTTGCTTATTTGTGGTCTCTAATGTGGTCTATGGTCAGGTCTATGGTCTGGTCTATGGGTCTGGTCTATGGTCCTGGTCTATGGTCTGGTCTATGGTCCTGGTCCATGGTCTGTCTATGGTCTGGTCTATGGTCTGGTCTATGGTCTGGTCCTATGGTCTGGTCTATGGTCTGGTCTATGGTCTGGTCTATGGTCTGGTCTATGGTCTGGTCTATGGTCTGGTCTATGGTCTGGTCTATGGTCTGGTCTATGGTCTGGTCTATGTCTGGGTCTATGGTCTGGTTCTATGGTCTGGTCTATGGTTCTGGTCTATTCTATGGTCTGGTCTATGGTCTGGTCTATGGTCTGGTCTATGGTCTGGTCTATGGTCTGGTCTATGGTCTGGTCTATGGTCGGTCTAGGTCTCTATGGTCTGGTCTATGGGCTGTCTAGGTCTGGTCTATGGTCTGGTCTATGGTCTGGTCTATGGTCTGGTCTATGGTCTGGTCTATGGTCTGGTCTATGGTCTGGTCTATGGTCTGGTCTATGGTCTGGTCTATGGTCTGGTCTATGGTCTGGTCTATGGTCTGGTCTATGGTCTGGTCTATGGTCTGGTCTATGGTCTGGTCTATGGTCTGGTCTATGGTCTGGTCTATGGTCTGGTCTATGGTCTAGTCTATGGTCTGGTCTATGGTCTGGTCTACGGTATGGTCTATGGTCTCGTGTATGGTCTTAACTATAGTCTAATATGGTCTGGTATATTGTATGCTCTGGAATGTTCTGTTGTCTATGAAATCAATACTTTTGCCCAATATAATTTTTCTCCTACCAATCTGCACACTATTACCTTGGATTTAATACAAAAAAAATCCAAATTATAGAACAACTTAAAACAACCACTAAAATTATGGCTATAACACAACAAAGTAATTTGTAAAGTTTGTTGTTATTTTTCTTTTCGCTATTCAACTTTTTGTTTTAACTAAGCTCAAATTAGGTGCAGAAAAACGTGATAAATAAAAGTTATTGAAAAATTTCAGCTTAACTTGAAACATTAAACTAAATTGGTGTATTTTAACTAAAAGGCAATGGAAAATATTTCCCCATAAATTAGTGCTTAAGTAGGTACTAACAATAATTTACATAGACACAGAAATATTTCGATATATTTATCATGTAAATACATACATTAACACTAAGGATATCACAGTCCTGATACATAACAACAAGCTTTGACTTCGTCTTATCATGACTGATTATCATTAGTCATAGAAAATTTAGTCCAAAAAGCTATAAGCTGCACTTGTCAATATTCGAAAAACAACACATGTAGAACATAGAGATTTTAATGTTCTTGTTTTAGGAAGACTTTCTAGATGTTGCTGCTGTTGTTATTGCCACTGCTGATGCTATAGTTAATGTCGTTAATGCTGCTATTGCTTTCAGCTGCAAAATCTCTTTAGCAGAGGACGAAGATTAGTTAAAATATAAGCTAGACTAAGCTATAGTACAGATCAGATTATTGACTAGACTATAATACAGGTTGGATTGTAGACTATAGCCTAGACTGTATACTAGTCTTAACACTAGACTGTACACCTACTGATCATTTATGCTACGGGCTAGACTTTAGATTAATCCATAGACTAGACTATCGACTAAACTGTAATCTGAGCTCTGTATACTGAATACTGTACCCTAGACTATAAAATCAATGTGGTCTCCAAAATAACTTAACTTAATCCTTATGTTATTCTAGTATAGCTATTAATAGACATTTTGCTTTCTGAAAGTTAAATTGTCTTAAAGAATTAATATTAAGCATTAACCTTGATAGCCTGCAAAATAGGTATAACACACATACAAACCCACTAACATTTGCTTAAGACATCAGCAGATTTGCGTTCGTTTATTGGTTCATAAGACCTGCTACATCTTGGTTTCGGTTTTATTCGGTTTAGTTTAGTCTGATGGTCTGATATTGATGTGACATGAACTCAATTCATTTTAGTTTCTTAAGCTTTGTCTCTTAGGCTCTTGCTCCATCCACTACTGCCACTTTTAGATAAAATGATAAGTGTCTGTGTATGTGTGGCTGTTGGTAGCAGCTGTGCTTGGGAACATTTGTGAGAAATTTAGCCCAAATGCATAATTAAAGTAATTTACATGCGTTGCGGGAAAATGTTAATATCATCTATAGAAAGATTAAACATCACATCAACAACTTAACTCAATGATAATTATTGAAAATTTTCGAAATGTTTATGTGTAGAAGCCTTAAGTGCTGGGAAATTGTAGAGGAGAAGGAATACTAAAGGAAAAAGGAATAGCAAAATGAAATAACAAAACTGTAGTTATAAGTATCAGGGGAGCTGTTACTATTAGAAAAAGATTTACGTTAAAATTATATTTCAAAAGCAATGGCAGCTTGTATAAGAATAGTATTTATGGAGCGTATGATTAATATTTGATTTTATATAAAATTAAATATTAAGTATACGTTAAGTAATGGAAGATATTAAGAATTCTTTTTGAAAACTCTGTTAGAGTAATGTTATAAAAAACAATTTTAATTATTTTTAGATTCTTAGAAGATATAAGTAATTACAAATTTGTCTTGTTCTCTTGCAGAAAAAATATGTTAAAGTTTTTCTACAAATTATCTTCTGCTTTTATAAAAGTAACAAATGTATGAAGCATTTTCATAAATTTACTATTTATGACTGTTTTTTTTTGCAAAACATACAAACATTTTTTAGGATATCTACAAAACTCTGTGCATATTTAGACAAATTTAGCAGAAAATTCAAATGCAACTACTACAACAAGTTGGGAAAATGGTGAGATTGTAAATAACAAAGTTTTCTATTAAGACAAAAAATGTTCTTGCAATTAAAACACCCTCTGGTACATGAAACATATTTAAATTTATTGTGCACTTAAAAGGTCACTTGTTTTTCTTTCTTCGACATCCTACAAATTGAACTCTATCTGTTGTTTTTAGTTTTTCCTACTAACAACCAACCAACTACCCCAACACATTGCTGTTTGTAGTTTATTTCTAAGTTTTCGATATATTATTTGTTGCTGTTGTTTTAGGTGTATTTGGCTTATTTTTTATTTTCCTCTTATACTTCCTACTGCCTTTCTCTATGGTTCGGTATATTTAAATTCCATATATTTTCCTGTTGTTTACCCAGTGCGATACTAACCATAAAACAAAGTTTTCATAACAAAATTCGAATTTATAGTTTTTGTTTAGATTTTTCTTCTTAGAAATTCTAAGAAAAACAAAACAAAAATAAAACGAAATGAAGACTTAAAGCCCATGCTGCAGCAGCCACTACAAACAAAAAAACTAGCAACAACAAGTTGCTGATATTTTCCCTTGTTGTTCACAATACCAGTACTCATGCATCGTTTTTTTTTTCTACACAAATTTGCTGAATTCATAGCAGCAACACCAACAGTTCTGGCTTTAACTTCCGGTTTTAAGAAAAATGCTTGAGAAATTTGTTCATTGTTATTGTTGCTGCCTTAGCTGTCTTTCTTACGTAGCAAAACTTTAGCTTGAAAACAAACTTTAGTTTTCATAAGTTTTTTCTTTCTTGTTTCTTTGTTGTTTTGTAAATAAGTGCAAATAACTAAATACATATATTTAGGTATACATATTTAGTATATAAGTACATATAATAAATATAATGTGTGTGTAAGTGTATAAAATATAAATAAATACATGCACAACCCCGATGTGAGAATTAAACTCAACTGTATTTAAGGCAAATTGTTGTTATTGTCTTGATTTTGTTGTAAACATTGTTTCTGTTGTTGTTGCTGATTTTGTTTTTTTATTATTCAGTTTTTGTTTCTTGTTGTTTTTTTACTTTCTTTTTGTTCATTTTTTTAAGTCAAATCAGAATTATTATCATCTTTGTTTGCATTATCTTGGTTGAGAAAAACTTTAGTTTTGTTTCCTCTTTTTCCATTTGCATTGCTCTGCATTGCTGGTTACAATTGGCTGGGGAAATGTGTCCAACTGAAAAAAAAGTATAATCGATGTTTTAAAAATAAAGCCAAAACTTTTTTTTTTTGTAAACTTTTGTAACTGGGTGATGTTCAAATTAAGTAATAAATGCTAAGTTATTACATTTACTTTCAGTTTCTTTCAAGTCAAATTCAGAGAAATAGATTCAGCTCTAGACAGAGCCTACTAGTAAAGTCTGTTCGTCATTTCCAAACAAAGTCAATCAGTCAATACTAGATAAAGTCGATAAGTAAAATTCATATTAGTCAATACTAGACAGAGTTTCGACCAATTAACCAATTAACTACAAAGAAAGTTCATTAGTTAACTTTACACAAATTTCACCAAACACCTCATATTCGACTAGTTAACTCTAAACATGTTCGATCAGTCAATACTAGGCAAAGCCGATCAGTTAAATGCAGATTATTTCATTGTGGACAAAGTCCACATTTCAAGTCGACAGGTTGACTCTTAATAGAACCCTCGACAATTATCTTTAAACAGAGTTTCGTCTAGACCACTAATGACAGAGTCGACCAGTTAGTACTAGACAAGGTTGATAATCGAACACTATACAGAGTACACCAGTAAACTGCAACCAATCAATTCTAGCCAGTGTCGACCAGGCAACTCTGGTGAAATCAAACAGTCAACTCTATACAAGGTTCACCAGTCAAATCTAGATAGAGTCGACCAGTCAATTCTGGCTAGAGTTGACAATATCGACGATTCAATTCTCGATCAGTTAAATCATGGTAGTGTTCCTTCGAAATAGATCTGCTGAATCCTCTATCGTCCAAGTCCAACTAGAGATTAATTTTCGACTGGTTAACACAAAGACAAAGTGGAGCTAAGTAAGCCAGTCAACATTAAAATACTTCAGATTGCTTCAATTTAAACACAAGCCAAGAGCTAATTTGCTAAAGTAGAGATCAATTAAATCTCTACAAAACCGACTGTTATAAAGTGTCAGTGCCCCAAAGAAATTTGTAATATTTACGCTGAATTTAAGCACTTAAGCCTCAATACCCAGTTGGTCCTCCTTAATATGTTTGTATATTAAATCATTTCATTGTTTTTATGTATGTATATTGGTTTGTAAATGTATCGTTTAGCCAAAGCCAAATTCTCTTTAGTCTAATTTCGATGCCATTTTTTTTTTTTTTTTGGTAATACAATCTTATGAAAAATTTGTGTATTTAAGCAAATTTTAGAGCCTGTTTTCCATACAGTTTTTGTTGTTCTATATTTGACCTTTATTATGGTCCTCAAATGTGTTTGTCAGTCTGTTATGTTAAATAGGAAGTAAAAAAATGTAATTGTATATGTGTGCGATACTAAATGTGTGAGCAGCTTGTTGTTGTTATAGTATGTTGTTGGCGTTATTTTACTTTAAAGTTGTAGTTAGCAGTGGCTGTTGTGGTGTTGGCTGACTGACTTGGTTGAGAAGATCTTTACAGGCTTCTTCCACTTGAACTAATTTGGCTTCCTCAAGCAGGGACTACCACAAATATTTGGTTTTCAAATGAAAACTTTGCCTTTTTTTTCTTCTAATGTCAAATGGACAGACATATTAAACAGACACTGGGAGTTGGTTGTGGAAAAGAGCAGAGAAAATTTTAAAAGAAAATAAAACAACTATGAAGCAATTTAAAAGAATTTCTATGTTTTTGTTTAGGTTTTTTTCCTTCCTATTTTGTATGTCGTGTTTAAAATTAAAGGAAAAGAAAGAATTCTTTGGTTCCATGCTGCATGACAAACCAAAACTTTAGAATTTTCGTTTTTTTATTTTATTTAACTTTTTTGCTTTTTGTTGCTTTGGTGTTTCTTTAAGTTTCGTAACAGAATCAGTTTTATACTTTTTGCCTTCGTAGGGTATAATTTTTTTCTTTCTGGAAATAAAAATATAGTTGTATATATACTTCTGTATATAATTGTATATAGTATATGTAGCTTAAATATGTATGTGTTACGCTCACACATATTTGTGTTTATAAGTATGTGTGTTTGCTCTAGTCTATGTCTATGAATCAAGAGTTTAATTTTTGTTAAAAAAGTATTTTTTTTTTCTTTTCTCATACTTCACATTTGTCTTATGCAAATTTCCGTCTTGAGAGTTTTAAAAAATAACAAAGTTTACATATGACACAATACAGACATACACATCTTCTCATATTTATTTATTATTTCCAAGTTTTTTTTTTCGTTTACAACTCAAGCATGTAGTTCTGACTTAAGTGTATTTGTTGTTTTTGCTCAGAAATTCCGTTTGCTAGAGCTTCAGTTATAGAGTTAATTTAAAATAAATATTTGATTACAAGTTTTATCGATAAGAATTTGCTTTTACAGATCTTAGTTTTATCAAAAATGTTTTTATTCAAAGAGGTCTCATGCATCTACTTATGCTGTTCCATTTATGTAATTGAAGTGCAATTTTCAAATGTAATGTCTGCTGGAGTTGTGTTTTGGAGAAATGTTTGTTAAATTTAAGGAAGTTTTAATGGAGTTGATTGGATGTTATCACGACTACAGTTAACTGGCCGAGGGTTGGCTGATCGACACTGTAACTGGTCACTGACTCTAGACTTGACTGTTCGAGAAAGTCAAGGTCCTATCTAGAGTTGAATGGTCGAGATTCTGTCTAAAGTTGACTAAATGACTCTGCCTAGAGTTGAATGTTAAGATGCTATCTAGAGTTGCATGATTGAGATTCTGTCGATATAGAATTATATAGTAACTTGTTGGCTGTAACTAATCGACTCTCTCTAACGTTTACTTCTCCACTATGACTAGAGTTAATTGATTATTGAAACTAAACTTTTAACACAAAGTTTACTAGGGTCAACTAAACGACACGGTTCGGAGATAACTGCTCGACTTTGTCTAAAGTTGACTTTGTCTAGAGTTTAAAGTCAATGTTCTAGTCGAGATTCTGTATAGAGTGGACTAGTCAAATAGGCCTAAAGTTATCTGGTAGACTTTGAATTAGCGGATGGCTGTAACCAATCGACTTTGCCTAACGATAAATGGTCGACTCTGTGCAGAATTGATTAGTTGTCTTTGTCGACTGTTCGACTTTATCTAGAGTTAATTGGTGGACTCTGTTTAAACTTAACTTTAACTAGATGATCGACTCTAGTTAAAGTTAAGTGATTAACTATGTCTAGAGTTGATTTACTTTATTTGGAGATGGCTGGTAGATTCCGATTAGAGTTGTGCAATAACTGGTCGACTTTGTCTGATTGACTCTGACATGAATCAATCCAGAATTGACAGCAACTCAATGCTGTTTTAAGGCTACGAATTGAAACTCCCTTAAGATCAAATTTCTGTATGAATATCTTATAAATTTGTTCCAGGTTTTGTTGGTAAAACTCTGTAGTAGAAATTTTTTTGAAAATGCAATATTACTCCAAAAACACAGGATTTATTCTTTTGTTTTTGCACCACCAATGTCACTACTGCATAATTTTTCTACAACTGCAGAACTTTTATATACAATTGTCCTTGCCAGTTATCTGTATATAGACCAATTTCTATTTGCTCTGTCATAATGATTTAGCCAAACACATACACAGTGAATAAGACTGGTTTGGTAGTCGGTCGTAGTAGAGGGAGAGAAAAACTAAAACTTGAACAGGAACGTGAGCAATTAAAAAGTAGTTTAGCTTAAATTTGTCTTGTCATGCACTGCATTCCGCAATAGATTGCCATCCAACATCAGCAACAGCCGTATAGTTGTGGCAAACTGCAACAACAATACCACTACATTCATTACAAACGCTCCATTTGCACAATTTATGAACAAGGATAGTTTGTTGCGTGGAGGAGTGTTCTAGGGGAGTCATTGATTATAAAATCGTATAATTTCTCTGGTGCTTTCGCAGAACGTAACTAAAATTCTATAACCACAAAGTGTATCTAAAGTACAGAGTACAAGTTGGTGGGGTCTGATTATTAAAATTCGCATTTGGCTTTTGTCTTGTTGGCGATTTGGTCGTTAGGCGTAAGTATGTTTGTTTTTTGTATGGTTCTGACCTAAAAACAAAACTAAAATACATTAGAACACATACATGTAAATAGAAAACGATACCAAAAAATGAAATGAAATGAAAAAAAGAACGAATTTTGCAAAGAGTTTTATGGTGTGCAAGCGGACATGTGTTTGTGGAATTTGCAGGTAATAAATAGGTCGTGCAAAATTCTTCGCTTTTGTATTGTGTAACCAAAGCAGCAGCACACATATATAAAATTGTTGTGACGCATGTATTCAGGTGTCAGTGTGTGGTTGTGCATTAATGATGTAGAATTTTGTTAAATAAATCACGGAATTACAGAAACACCGGCATTCATATACCGAAATTAAGCTAAAAACATGTTTGCAGGGAATTATTGAGAATTAAAAATCTATTGAAATTTTAAAATACAAATACTCATTGAATGGTTTGGTTGTTTGTAGTGCGTATGTGAAATATATTTTTCGTTGATTACTGATAATTCAATATTAATCATACGTAGTGTGTGATGTGAGAAGATTTTTTAACTGGTTGTTTAATGGTTTTTTTTTTTTGCTTTGTAGTATGTTGCAAATAATTATTGTAATTATTATTTACTATTTTAGGTCAAGGTCGCTTTATTTATGTGAGAAAATTTCAATAAAAAAATACAAATAGTTGGTATTTTAAAGAAAGAACGTATAAAATATTTGAACCTAAAATTGCATTTTCGGAAATTCGAACATAATTTCGGAATTTACAAATTTAAAGCTGTTTTAATATAAAAAGTTAGGTTAGGTTGATAGGAGGATGTATACTACATCAAATCCGCGGAAATACACCTAGGCCACTATCGGGTCTATTATTTCCAGAATAACATCACTTCCAAGATACTTGGATCTAACTTCGACGAATGCCTGATAGTGGCAAAGAAAGTGTTCCAGAGTTTCACTATCCTCTCCACATGCTCTACATTCGTTTGAATCCGCTCGTCGAATTTTGTAGGGATGTGCTCGTAATCCTGTAAGTCCACTCATAATATGTACCATTATTCTAACCTCAGACTTGATCATTTTGAGGAGATTTCACGTCTTGCTCTCATCAGGGTCACCCCATAGGATCTTTGCGTTTCATTATTCCAAGAGGCCTTATGGAACTCTCTCACCCACATTTTTAATTCATTTTTTGTTGCGTCGAAAGGTTTTGAAGTCGTCAGGTTAATTACCTCGAGGTCCTTTTTCTTTAAACTACTCCCGAGTGACCTGATGTAAACCTACCTCTGGAAGAATATATGATGTAGATATGATGTAAACCCTACCTCTGGATAAATATATAGTTAAAGCTTTTTACAATCCAATACGGTCTTAAATTTATTTCTATCATCTGATATCGCCCTAATTGCCTTCTGGCTATTGATAAATATATTAAGCCACATTCCGTTATTGCTAGCACTTCTGCCTGGAAGCTTGTGCTATGATTAGGTAAACGGTGGTAAAGTAAAGAGCCGTTCGACTGTAAGCGCCGCCTCATATCCAAGTAGCATGTACGCTGAACTATCTGTAGTAGTTTGATACTATACTTTTTGTCCAAAGCAGTCCACCAGATTATTGAGTCTAAAATTAAAATGGTTGTCTTTCTTGTGAAAATACAGATTTCCGTCATCGCCGGTTTAACGTTGAGGCCTCTCGGTTGAGCCCAGTTCAAGGGCGTATTCAGAGCCTTCTCAGCTCTTCTACACAAGTAATCTGGATCCTTTTCCTTTAAAAGAATTACGGCATCGTCTGCATAGCAGACAGGTCTAAGTTCTTTCTAAGTTAGGATCCTTAGGATGCTATTAATCGTAGTAACCCAAAGTAAAGGTGTCAAATGCCACCCTGTGGTACATAAAAAGTTTAATAAATAAAATTCTACATTTTGTGCACAATTTTTCATTTTAAAACATTAAATTTTAGAATAATTGTTCATAATTAATATTTAAGTTTTAAGTTTAAGTGTGGTGGCGTATGATTGATTTGTATTTTTGCATAACAAATAAATATTAATCATACGCTTATTTCAAAGGTATTTATTTTGATAAACAACAAAATTTCTAGAATTTTTTCTTATTTTTCTTAACAAAAAACAAAATATTTATTAATTATAGCCTTCAAGACAAGTTCATTGGCAGGTTGTTTTTAGAGGACTTGTTATATAAAATATACTTTTAAAATTTTCACAGACAGCAGTGTCTCCAATTTCTATTATAAATGATATTGCAGAATGTGAATGTACTGACTTTGAATAATCTAATAAACGTGAACAGTTTATTGTCCTTAATACTAGTACTATCAAATTCCATTAAATCAATTTATTTCAAGAGATTGATTTTTGTTTTGTTCAAATACTTGTGTGAATTTATTTTCACTTAAAATCACTTAAGTTATAAATAAAATCATAAATGCTCAATTGTGTATTTCAATTTATACAATTATTTTCTGTTAAATAAGAAAATTATTATTTTAAAGTAGTTGCATTAGTGTCATTAATACAAGGGTTTCTAATTATTACTTTTGTTTTTCTACTTTTGTTATTTTCATTGTCCTTGTTGTACTATTTAGTTTTTATTTTTTGCTGAAAAACATTATAATTACTTTTGTATTTAACATGAACATCAGTTTGTTATATTAATGTTGTAAATTAAAGATGAGTTCTCTTGCTTAATAAATTGAAATCTAACACTTTGCGAGACTGGCAGACTACAATAGAGACGTTGGCAAATAAAACACGAAATGTTGTTTTCTGTGTCATCAAGGACAATGTCAGTTGAATGCCTGGCGTTGCATTATAGAAAAAAATATATAGAAAACAACAAATGCACTGAGAAAAATTGATATTGAATTTAATATTATTTTATTAGTAATATCCTCAAGGCAAATTTCGTAGGTTTTCGATGGTCATTGCTTTTTATTAAAGGTGAATGAATTGTTTTGTAATTAATATATAAGGTTATTCTAAGGAGACAAATGTTTAATTTAGCTGAAAGTGTAAAGTGTTAAGTTATCTTTAAGAAAATTAAATTTGAAAAAAGGCTTTTAGTTTTTTTCACTAAATAATACTTATTTTGCTCAAATCTGTTAATCCTTTCTGCATTTTTTGCGTGGAAAATGCATTTGCTTATATTTGAACTTTATCGCTCCGACTCTTTTACTTGTAGTTTCCCAGAAAAATCTTAATCTTTTTTATATTTTATTGATCTGTGATTACTTTATTTCTAAGACGAGACAAAACTCTGAAGAACCCAAATCGTATGGTAGTGTGGATCATTGACCGATTTCAGCCATTTTTAATAGGCTTTATCTTTAAAATGCCACCTGTAGTTTGACTAAACATTTTACATGGATGGACGGACGGATAGATGGATGGACAAACGAGCATAGCTAAATCGATTAAGAAAATTATTCCGAGCCGAGTGGTATACACCACTTTAGTGCTTTTGTGCTGATGTTTGTAACACCTAAAAATATTGGTCCTATACCGAGTGTTTATTAAGTTATGTCCGTCTGTCTGTCTGTCTGTCTGTCTGTCTGTCCGTCTGTGTGTCCATGTAAACCTTGTGCGCACGCTACAGGTCGCAATTTTCCAGATAACTTTATGAAATTTGGCCATACTCTTCTTTTGGCCCAAGGACGAAAATTGAAATCGCTCCATTGTTTCGACTAGCCCCCATACAACTGTACCACCGAATAGGACTTTTCTCTACAAAAATCGGCAACTCTTAATTTTATATACATTTAAATTATATTGCCGATTTTCGTAATGATATTTCTATTACATAGAAATTCTGCATAAATAACTTTAACGTTGATCTTAAATCGCTCTGCCAAAATTTATACGCATTGGACCTTATTTACCTTTGCCCCCATATAACCCAAACAAATTGGTAACAAGTTTTTAAAATATTTCTGCATTAAGGAAAAATGCTTTATTATTAAAAAAATAATCTACATATATAACATACTCACTGGTTTAGGGTATCATATGGTCGGCCATGCCATGTGAATATGACCAATATTTCTATTCGTTACAAACATCAGTACAAGTCCATAAAACCCTCCCCAATATAGTAGCGTAGGATATAAAAGTATTTAAACATTATAATCTTGATTTATATTGAATTTTGGAGTTATTTATTAAAACATCAATTTCAAATAAAGTTGTCTTTATAGTCTTAAGTTGTCCAACTACAGATTTACTAACTTTAAAAATCGGTTAAAAAAAATCTTCATTACCACGAAGATTTATAATTAAAAATCAAAATTTTCTCAAAAAAAATCTTCATTACTACAAAGATTTATAATTAAAAATCAAAATTTTCTCATTTATATATAAAAATTAAGTCTCTGTCAGTTACAAAGTTTTACAAAACGTCTATGATAAAAAATGCAAAATTAAAAATTTATCAGTTTTAAAAATTTTATATTTACATAAATTTATTCTATTTACTTGTTTTGTCATACTTTTCCTTTTTTAGATTTTTTATTTATAGCATTTCCATTACACCACTAATTTCATCGATTCCAAAAACCTCAAAACCGCTTAAAACTCAATTGTGGTTTGTGTTTAATAAATCAAATTTCTATCTTTTCTGGCAGTTTAATATTTTTTGGTCTGTGTATTTGATACATTTGATTATATTTAAATTTGGTTTTCCAAAGAAATTATATTATTATATTAAACAGAAATATTTTTCTTATTTTAGTAATAACTAAAAGTTAAAATAGTATTTGTATCTAACATTTTCTATGACAACTAAAGTTTCCTTGGAGGCGTATACTTGATTTGTAATTTTTTTATACGAATAAATATTAATCATACGCATTTAAATATACATACTTATTTTAATGTTCTAAATCCAAAAACTAAACAGGTTTAGTGTCCACATTTCTTATAAAACTTAGAATCCATAATACATTGCCACGTTAGATTGGTAGATTATCTTTAATGTAAAAGACCCCTCCCCCTTTTTAGGGACTTATACGAATTTGTAAATTTTCTTGTTTCCACTTAAGGGAATTTAAAATTCGTCTTATCTGTTACATTCGTTTATATTCCAACTAATTTGTATTTTTTTCCTTGTAGTTGTTTTAAATATCTTGTAGTTGTTTTAAATAAATTCTCATTACTTTTACTTTTTTCTCTCTATTATTTTTGCTATAGCTATTCGTAGGAGACTTTAGTTTTTCTTGTTGTTTTTTTAACTATTGTTTTTATTTATATTTTATTTCTTCATGTTTTTATACTTAAGTAGTGTCTGTCTGTCTGCCTTAGCTGGCTCTTTTACACTGTTGCCGTCCATGTGTCTGTCTGACTTTTTGTCTATAGGGTATTGTTTACTAGTTTTCAAACTTGACACTTTTGTTCACTAACATCGAAACATTCGTTTACTTATTGTTACAAATGTCCTTCGACACATTTTCAGATGAACAAGCCAACCTAATATAGTAGAAAAGAATAGAAACCAATGGAATAGTATATAACAAGACACGAAACAAGTCAACCAAACAAAACCACTGACATTGTACTTTGTGCAAAAGTTTTTCAGTGGCTAAAAGGAAGGGAAGTTATCCTAATAGCTTCAGTCTAATACACACCTAAACAAATAAAACTTTAAATAATCCACCTTTAACAACTTTCTAATGTTAGTACAACTATTAAAAACAATGAGCTAGTAAGGTTGCAAAGCATACCTTCCCTTTTAAGTAACTAATAGAAGTCCCATTTAATACATAGTTGTCGTTATTTATCGACACACCAGTGGGTTGCATTTAGAACTTATTTTGCTTCATCATTATTCGTTTTTTCTTCAACTACAACATTTGTAGGCATGATTTTATTTCAGCAGTCTTCACTTTTTGTGATTCTTTAGTTGCAAATTCTGTTTTAGCTTTTGTTATTGTTGTTGCTTGCAACTGTTACCAACTTGAGGACAATGAAAGCGAGTAAAAACAGCCGTTAACCAAGTAGTATGTATAATATTGTAAGTATATCTATGTATGTTTAGAAGTAGTTGCACAAGTTCGCATAAATTTGCAACTTATGAAACCTTGGCTTGTTTATGAAATTTACTCACTAAATGAAACACGACACAAATAAGTATATTCACATATACAAATGCATGAAAGCACACTTACTATTATATAATATATAAGTGGTTAAGTATGCGTATGTGTTTGTTTGCATTGATATAGTAAATACTTACCAACACCATTTACAATGTGAATATGCAGACCACCTACTGACTGCACAACCTTGAAGTTTGTACTAAAATGCTTTAAAAAATATATATTTTCAAAACAAGACCTATACATTCACATACTAAATGCAAACTCGACTAGGTTTTATAGCTATACAAGTATGTGTGTATGTATGTTAGTATGTCAGTAGTAAACGCGATAAGATTTTATATTATAATGCTGTTTTCGTATACAGATACATTTCTACTTAAACTTTCACATAAACATGTAGTATAACAAAGGCTAAAAAAATAATAATAAAAAGAATTCATTATTTATCAAATGTTATTAGAGGGGGGCAACTTAAGGCAGAGGTATTAAGGAATAAATTCTATAAGTTTAAGTTGTGATTCATTATTCTGTTTCTTTTGTTTAATTCTAATCAATTCTAGTTCAGTTCTAGTTCAGTTCTAGTTCAGTTCTAGTTCAGTTCTAGTTCAGTTCTAGTTCAGTTCTAGTTCAGTTCTAGTTCAGTTCTAGTTCAGTTCTAGTTCACTTCTAGTTCAGTTCTAGTTCAGTTCTAGTTCAGTTCTAGTTCAGTTCTAGTTGAGTTCTAGTTCAGTTCTAGTTGAGTTCTAGTTCAGTTCTAGTTCAGTTCTAGTTGAGTTCTAGTTCAGTTCTAGTTCAGTTCTGGTTCAGTTCTAGTTCAGTTCTAGTTCAGTTCTAGTTCAGTTCTAGTTCAGTTCTAGTTCAGTTCTAGTTCAGTTCTAGTTCAGTTCTAGTTCAGTTCTAGTTCAGTTCTAGTTCAGTTCTAGTTCAGTTCTAGTTCGTTCTAGTTCAGTTCTAGTTCAGTTCTAGTTCAGTTCATAGTTCAGTTCTAGTTCAGTTCTAGTTCAGTTCTAGTCTAGTTCAGGTTCTAGTTCAGTTTCTAGTTCAGTTCTAGTTCAGTTCTAGTTCAGTTCTAGTTCAGTTCTAGTTCAGTTCTAGTTCAGTTCTAGTTCAGTTCTAGTTCAGTTCTAGTTCATTCTAGTTCAGTCTATTTCTAGTTCATTTCTAAGTTCAGTTCTAGTTCAGTTCTAGTTCAGTTCTAGTTTCAGTTCTAGTTCAGTTCTAGTTTCAGTTTCTAGTTCAGTTCTAGTTCAGTTCTAGTTCAGTTCTAGTTCTTTCTAGTTCAGTTCTAGTTCAGTTCTAGTTCAGTTCTAGTTCGTTCTAGTTCAGTTCTAGTTCAGTTCTAGTTCAGTTCTAGTTCAGTTCTAGTTCAGTTCTAGTTCATAGTTCTCGTTCAGTTCTAGTTCAGTTCTAGTTCAGTTCTAGGTTCTAGTCAGTTCTAGTTCAGTTCTAGTTCAGTTCTAGTCCAGTTATAGTTCAGTTCTAGTTCAGTTCTCGTTCAGTTTCTAGCTCAGTTCCTCGTTCACTGTCTCGGTTAATTTTTGGATACCAATTTGCTTCGTTTTTAGTTCAATTTCAAAGCAAATTACTTCGTTTGATCCCTCTAAAGAATTCCCATCTCTTAAAGCCACACTAGTTTTTTAAGTGATGGCTGTTGCTTTTGTAGTTGTTGTTTTTGATACTCGTGTGTGCTGCTTTGTTTGTTATTGTTACAAGTAAATAATGTGAAAATTATACCACCTTATATAGAAAGAGCAAAATGTAAGTTTGAAAATCGGTTGAGAGCATATTGTTAGTAAAGTATCATTATATAAGTGGATGGATAGATGGATGAATGGATGGATGTATGTGTCAATATAAACGAAAGTGTTGCGTAAGTGTGTGCGTGTAATTTAATGTATTTTGTAGGTTTATTGGTATTCACTTGAGTTAAATGAGTTCAAATAGTATTGGAAACGTCAATAATGAAAGAATAGATGGCTCAATAGATAGTTGTTTGTGTAAATGGATGGTTGGGAATATTTTTAAAGTATAAACAAATGACGTCAATATAAACACCCACACTTCAAAACATGTACATACACAAACAAAATATTTAATGGCCTGATGTTTAAACATAATTTGTATAAACAATTATAAAAGCTTTTCACACACACACAAATTTATATTGTATATCACTAGTAGATAATAGTTTAAATTGCTTTTGTATGACTGGAAGAGACAGAGGGGCAGGAGGAAGTAGAAGGATATACTAAATACAAGACCTATCGACAGCTACGCCTTCAATTCAAATTAGACTACAAATTACATACTGAGAAAATAACAAATTTATATAAAACAATTTTCACAATTAGCAATATCCACAACGGGCGTTTTTTATAGCCAACTATGGGGTTATTTAAAACACTAAATTATACTTTCCAAATGAATTAATGATGGCAAATTTATAATTGGAAACAACAAAAGTTAATTTCTAGGAAGGAAAATTAAATCCTTAGTGCTTAAGTATTAAAGTTAAAACACATTTTTCTATTTGCAAAAGGATATTTTCGGTTATAAAATATTTTCCGGTTGACAGTGGTGTGGTTATAAAATGGGATTATTTTAACTTTGAAAATCAAGTCATTACAAATCTACTCTTGAGTAATATATAAAGTAAGTGATAGTTGTAAAATAATAAGTTAATAAGTTATTGTGTGTGACATTTTGTTAATTAAAATCAGCGATTCAAGACATTTTTGAGAATTTTTAACACCCTATCTAACTACGTCTGTGCTTTGCAGAAAAGGTGCCCGCATTATAGGCGCACAATAATATAATAAATGTTACCAAATGTTTTTGAACACACATAAACGCATTTAAAATCTAACGATAATAAATGTTTATTTTCTATCTATCCCGCACTCTCCCACCTAAACATTACACACGTTTATTTAAATGTTGCGTGTTCAACATTGATTGCTATCCATTCGATACGATTTTTATAACCGTATTTTCGCTATTAACCTCATCTAAACATACACACGCGCTGCTTTTTCACACATTTTTCTATTCACCTACAAACAGACTCCATTTACTTTACATAGGGACAACCTATGTAAACCCCCTTTTGATTTCACCTTAATGTCTGATTACCTAATAAAACATTTACAACTCACTAAAATGCTAATTTGAAATATTTCAAATTTATTACTTTCGATTGGTAACGACGGCTACGGGAATGTGGAATGATATTTTTTTTTGTTTTTTAACATTTTTTGGTTGGTGATTGTATAACCGTTTGAAATGAAACTACACACCAAAAAAGGTTCCTTTTGCTCTAGCTACATAGTTTTATACATAATTTTATTGTTGTTTATGTGTGTGAATGTTGATTATAAAACACCATGATTTTCTATTGTGTTAGGAAATATGCTAAGGCCTTTAGTTGGAAAGTCCTTTAGTTCATTGTAGGGTTACTACTTTCTTTCGAAAGCTTTCATGAAAAAGCTTGTTTTTGAGTGAAAATTGTTATTAGTGAAAAAGCTTTTTGATAAATATGTTTCTTTTTTTGGTGAAAATAGTTTTTAATGCTCAAATTTTTAGTGAAAAAGCTTTTTATAGGGGAAAAAGCTTTCCTTAAAAGCTTTGACAAAAAAAATTTCTTTAAAAGCTTTAATACTTTTTATAAATTTTAATTTTTTTAATTTATTTTATGAAAGTTTTTCTTTAGGTTTAATTTGGTGAAAAAGCTTTTTCTAGCTTTTAATGGCAAAACTTATTAAAAACATTTTTTCGATCGAAAAATTATTTTAAAAAAGATGTTTGTTTTTTATGAAAAACATAAAAAGCTATTTTGGTTGGAAAAACTTTTTCTTTTAACAAAGCTTTTCTTATTTCATTAAGATTTTTCTGGTGAATACTATTTTCTACAGAATATTTTTCTTATAAATGTTAAAAGTTAAAAGGCTTTTGGAAGGGCCTTCTATTTCCTCCTGCTCAACAGTAATATTATAAATATTTAAAGGACAAACTTTCGCACAAATGCTAGTGTCAGAGGCATCAGACAATCAAATAAAACTGTTCAATACACTAATGCTTAATGATGTTGTTTTGTTCATTAGAAATTAAGCAAAACTGTTTAAAAAAAAACTCAAACACTTTTCAACAGCAATTAGTTAATTTAGATGTAAATTTGCAATATCTAAGCAAAAATCAGGAAAAACTACAAGAGAATGAGAGAGACACAAAGAAAGAGAGAGAAAGGTAGGCAGAAAAACGATAAGAGTAGTAGAAAGAAAGCGGCAGGAGATGGAGGTCAGCAAAAGAATTTGAACAAAAAAGAGGTTGTTCAAATACATTGCCATAGCAATAGAATGTTTTTAGAATATATATTTAATTTATTTTTTGTGTCTAGATTTTGGTTTGTCCAATGTGAAAGGAAGGGGGGGGGGGAGAGGGTGTTTGGATTTTATTTAACAAAAGTATTGGCAATTTGACAAATGAGTTTATAGCTGATTAATGATTGTTTAAAAATCATTAAAAACTCTTTACAACACACAATTATTGCTTTACAGCAACAACAGCAATTACATGAAACTAAGTACATGAATAATTTTGTTGTAGTATTTTTACACCATCATCCCCTTTGCAAATTAACTCATTCACTTATATTTCCTTAAATTTTTGGCGTTTTTGTTTAATTTGAACTTAATTTAAATGTAGAAAGGGGCTTAAAATTTAAGTTATAAATATTGGTTGATAAGTTGAAAGGCTAAATTGGCTAATTGTGTGGCTTAATAATATTAAATTTCTTAGAAATTTTTTGAAACAAGTTGCTTAACAACTTTTTAATGTTGTAGTTAATTATTAATGACAAGTGTAACTGTTATGTTTGAAAAAAAAAGTTTGGTAATTGGTTTTATTTTGTAACATAAATCAATTAAAATTTAACAATTATGTATTACTTGTCAACACATACATATACATGCTGTCAAGGTTATCATCATGGAAAATTTGTCAAATATTTATATAAATTCATGTTGACATGTGCGAAAAAACTTGATTTTTTTTTCTTATTTTCGTTAAATAATACTTGAAAATCTTTGAACAGAAAATGTGTCAACAGATAAGCTTTATAAAGTATAACAATTTACCAGAAAAACTTTTTTGGTGAAATTATTATCACTAGACAAGTGCAATTTACTAGAAAAATACTTTTTCAAAAGATAAGGTTTTTCATTAGCAAAATAGGTTTTTCACTAGAATAAAGCTTTGTTTTCACAAAAAACATATTTTTCTCTAGAAAACAGGTTTTCACCAGAAAAAAGCTTTTTCTTCAGTAAATAGCATTTTCAGTGAAAAAATGTTTTTTTTTCGCTAGAAAATCTCTTTTGCACTAGAAAAAGCTTTTTATTAGAAGAAATTCTTTTCTTAAGAAAAAACTTTTTATTACAAAAAGCTTTTTTTCACTAGGAAAAGCCTTAAATTTCTCTGGAAAAAAGCTTTTTTCTTTAGAAGCATTTTTCAACTGTAAAAATTTGTTTAGAAAAAAGCTTTTTTGTAACAGAAAGCTTTTTCACGACAAAAACGAGATTTTCTTTGCCTTTAATTTCCCTGGAAAAGATTAGTTTACTGGAAAAAATTATTTCACCAAAATAGCTTTTTTTACTAGAAATAAAAAACAGAAAGTTTTTTTCACTGGAAAAAGCTTTTTCAGTAGAAAACAAGCTTTTTCAAGACATGAACAGATTTTGCTTTGCCTTAAATTTCCCTGGAAAAGTTGTTTACTAGAAAAAATTATTTTACTAAAAAAGCTTTTTTTACTAAAAAAACTTTTTACTAGAAAAAAGCTTTTTCATTATAAAGTTTTTATAGGAAAAAAAGTTTTCATATGAAAAAAGACTTTCCACATAAAATGATTTTTCTATACCTTAAATTTCCCTAGAAAATTATTTTACTTAAAAAGCTTTTTTAATAAAAAAAACTTTTTACTAGAAAGAAACTTTTTCATTGCAAAGCTTGTACGAAAAAAAAAGTTGTTTTCATAAGAAAAAAGTTTTTCCGCTAGAAAAAGTCCTTCTTTTACTAGAAGACTAATTTTTAAGTAGAAATCGGTCCTAATATGAGAAACGGATTTTTTATTAATTTTTTAATTTATTAATTTGTTTAAGAAATCTTATTAATTTTTCAATTTTCTCTTATGATTATTTCGTTTTTTTTTCAGATCCTCAAAATAAACAGGTATTTTTATTTTAATTTTAATATAATTTTTTTTATGTCCATAAAAGAAGAATTCCTCAAATTATACGGCTTGTCAGTGATTGCCACACTTGACAGCCCACAGCAACCAATAACTTTTTAATCTTTAATTATGGAAATTTTAATAATTAAAGCATTTTTTCGGTCTTGTTCTTTTAAATATTTCGTTTAAAGCACTCTAGACTTTTTATGGGTAGTTGTTATTGAAAAATACTGTCAAGGCTTAAATAAAGTGAACATTTTTTCTACAAGGATATTTTTTTATTTTTATTTCAATTTTATTGTTTGGTTTCAGGTTTTTTTTTTTCCATTTTTTAACACACACAAACACAAAGGAATATTTTTGTTTTATTAATGAAATTGTTTGACATTGTATTATAAATATATTTTTTTATACTTACATAAAAAATTGGCATATTTTCGTTTGTGTTTGTAAGTATTTATAGGTATGTATGTGTGTGTGATCATATATTTATTGTACTTGATTGACCCAATAATTCATTTGTTATAAACGAATGATTTACATACACATACATATTTTCATTGTATATGTTTACATATTTATGTATGTATGCATATGTATATGTAAATGTACGCATAATTACAAATATACACTTATATTTATGTACAATGTATGAACTTTTGCTTGTATTCTTTGTTTTTATACATACAAATGTATGTATATATGTATGTATGTGTATCGATACATTCATTCATTTATAAATGTGTAACTGAAAAACCATTCAAATATGCATGAAATTTAATTGAATGTAACAACAACTACAGCAAAAAAAAACTCTGAATTAACCAACATACATATGGCACATGTTCATTAAGGTGGCTTCATTTGTTTGGATAACAAAACGATTCCAGTTGTATACTTTGTATCTTTTTTCTATTTTTTGCTTATTGCTTTTTTATTGTATTGATCATTCAACACAATTCCAACACAAGAGCCTTGAGGTTTTTATTTGCGTTCTTTTAATTTTCTGCCTCCCTAATTTACATATATCATGTATATATACATATTTTTGTATATGCATCAGAATATACATTTTCATCTTTAAAAAGTCCTTTATAGTCTGTTTGTTTTTCATTCCTTTACAATTTTTTTTTTTTTTGTTAACTCCAATACTTTTTATTTGTATGCAATTCAGTAAGTTGCACAAGAATGTTTTAACAAATAGCAAATGTGCCAAGTTCTTTAAAGATTTAGAAAATCGTTCGTTTAGCTTTTTAAACAACAAATGTAATAATCTGCTGTAAAGATTCAAGAATTTTGATAAAATTATGTTTCTTTTTATAAAAAATTTCATTGAAATTTTCTTCCTATGTCTATTTAATTTATATGGAAAAAATGTTCTGAACAATTTTCCTGAAATTTTCTTATAGAAAATATTTGATGAAATTTTCTTTTCAAACAAAATTTTCAGTAAAATTATTATTTTAAAGAAAATTTTCGATGAAGTTTACTTTTCATAAAAAATTTTCAACAAAATTTTCTTTTAATAGAAAATTTTCGATGAAATTCTCTTTTCAGGGAAAATTTTTTGTTAACATTTTCCGATTAAATTTTCTTCTCACGAAAAATTTTCGATAAAATTTTCTTTTAAGGAAAAATTTTTGACAAAATTTTCTTTTCAAGGAAAATTTTTGACAAATTTTCTTTTCTGGGAAAATTTGTTGTCAACATTTTAAGACAAAATTTTCTTTTCAAAGAAAATTATTCGATAAAATCTTCTTTTCAGAGAAAATTTAAGGGAATATTTTTGACAAAATTTTCTTTTCAGGGAAAATTTTTGACAATTTTTCTTTTCTGGGAAAATTTGTTGTTTATATTTTCTTTTCAGGGAAAATTTTTAGGTAAAATTTTCTTTTCAGGGAAAACTTTCGATTAAATTTTCTTCTCAATGAAATTTTCTTTTAAGGGAAAATTTTTGACAAAATTTTCTTTTCTGGGAAAATTCTTGACAAATTTTCTTTTCTGGGAAAATTTGTTGTTATAATTTTCTTTTCAGAGAACATTTAAGACAAAATTTTTTTTTCAGAGAACAGTTTTCGATAAAATCTTCTTTTCAGAGAAAATTTTTCAATAAATTTTCTTCTCATAGAAAGTTTTCGATGAAATTTTCTTTTCATAGAAATTTTCTTTTCATAGAAATTTTACGATGAATTTTCTCTTCATAGAAATTTTTCGATGAAATATTCTTTTTATAGAAATTCATAGAAATTTTTCGGTGAAATTTTCTTCTTATAGAAAATTTTAAAGAAATTTTCTTTTTATAGAAAATTTTGAAGAAATTTTCTTTTTATAGAAAATTTCCCATGAAATTTTTTTTATAGAAAATTTTGAAGAATTTTTTTTTTTTATAGAAAATTTTGAAGAAATTTTCTTCTTATAGAAAATTTTGAAGAAATTTTCTTCTTATAGAAAATTATGAAAATTTTTTTTATAGAAAATTTTCGATGAAATTTTACTTTTATATAATTTGCATTGAAATTTAAATTTTTCGAATCTTCAATGGATATTACTTTTTATAGAAAATTTTTTGTTGAAAATTTCTTTTACAACTTATTGTTTTGTATGACCAGCAAACATTCCATCATACCTTTTGTGGATAAAATTGAATATTGATGTGTTTGTTGTTATTATTAACATTATGCATGTGAGTTTGTTTTTCTGATATATGTACATCCATGCAAACATGTGTGTGTTCCTATTTGTGTGAGTACCAATACAGATGTTGTAATATCAATATCCCCTGAAATTCGGTATGACTAACAGGAAATTTTTCCTGATATTTGGTTTAAACTTTTTAAGCTAGATTACCTGGGGAGTATAAAGTAACCAATTGCCATCTGTCTACTTTACGAAAAGTACATTAATATAAACAATTGAACAGATTTTAGAAAACTTTTGTCAAAAGAAATACATAGACTCTGCCAGAAAACTGCCAGGACATGTATTGATGTAAATTATAACAACATGTGTGTGCAAGCCAGTGTGTGTATGTGTGTTAAGGAATTAATCAGTAAAATTTTGAATGGCTGTATCAGTGTGCATGAATGACTAAAGTGTTTTATGAATGGATACAACAACAACAAAATGAAAAACGTTTTTTTTGTGTTACAAAAAAATAAAATAACAAACCAGCACGCATACAACTGTGAATTGTTATAATTTATGGTAATGAGTTTGTAATTTAAATATTAAAATAGAAATATCATACGAATATAAACTTTTTACCTGCAATTGCAATAAATACATTTTATTACTAAGTAAGCATGTAAAATTGTATTTATGTAAATAACCCTGTAGTACGCAGGGTGAATGTTGCAAATTAGTGACTATATTACATCGAGAGAAAGGAAAACAAAAATTTCAAGCGATTTCCCCGTAGATTACTGAGGCATAGAAAGTGAGGACTGATTACTGATAAGATTACTTGTTTACATTAAATTGACGATTAACTCACTCTCTGCATTGCAAACAAATCATTCTAATTAAATGAATATTTAACAGAAATATCTTAAAACCTTTTTAAACTGTTGGGTGTGTGATTACTAATGTCTGTCTGCCTGTTCATAGAAAATAACCAACTTATCACTTTGGGAATTTAATCATGCAACATTCATCTGAATTTGTTTCAGTTCTATTTGATCGAAGGCCACATTCAATCATCAAAGTCAATTGGTTTGAAAAACTCTAAATGATAAAAATATTATCAAAGGTAATTATTACCAGTTGCTGCATAAATTCATTCTTATTTTACTTTTTCTTTATTATTAATATTATGTGCTAAAATTATTTCAATAACTGTGAAGAGTCTATTTATTATTATTGCTATTGACATGTGGGATTAATTTGCCATAGATTTTATTATCTTTATTATTTATAACCACAAATTACTTAAATCTCTTACAAACTTTGAGAAAAACTAACTGCATTTATAATTTTAGGAAATAATTAGTATTACAATATATTGAAAATTGTCTTGCTGTGATTTTTTTCTCCTTTTGTTATAAATAATTTCTCTCATGACATGTTATTTTAATAAAATTATATTGAAATGTCATTATCATGGTAATATTTAATTTTCTTGCTTATCTATTGATACCAAGAAGTATGTTTTTAAGATTTATGTAATAATTGAAGTTAATTCACACAATTACTTGCAATTATAATTTGATTAATTTGTTATTGTAAAGACAATGAACAGAAAAGAATAGTTTTAAATAGAACTATTAAAATCATTAAAAGATGAATTCAAGAAAAATAACTGTTATTGTCAATTCTTTGAAAACAATTAATTATTTATTTATTTATTAATTTCAATGACAAAGTTTTTAAGGAAAAATGTTATGTGAATTTTATCTTTAATTTTCCTTAAATTTATAGAAAATTTTCATTTTTCGACTTTCAATGAAATTTTATTCTTGTGGAAAATTTTCAAAAAATTTTGTTTTTGGTATAAAATTTTCAATGAAATTTTCTTTTTGTAGAAACTTTTTGATGATTTTTTTTATAGCAAACTTTTCCTGATATTTTCTTTTTATAGAAAATTTTCGATGAAATTTTCTTTTTATAGAAAATTTTCAATGAAATTTTCTTTTTATAGAAAATTTGTAGTGAAATTTTCTTTTTATAGAAAATTTATAATAAATTTTCTTCTTTGTAGAAAATTTTTAATGAAATTTTCTTCTTGTAGAAACTTTTTAATGAAATTTCCTTTTTGTAAAAACTTTTCCATGAAATTTTTCTTATGTAAAAATTTTTTATGATTTCTCTAATAGAAAACTTTCCATAAAATTTCATTTTATAGAAAATTTTCAATTAAATTTTTTTTATAGAAAATTTTCAATTAAATTTTCTGTTTATAGAAAATTTTCGATGAAATTTTCTTTTTAAAGAAAATTTTCAATGAAATTTTCTTTTTAAAGAAAATTTTCAATGAAATTTTCTTTTTAAAGAAAATTTTCAATGAAATTTTCTTTTTAAAGAAAATTTTCAATGAAAATTTCTTTTTATAAAAAATTTTTAATGAAATTTTCTTTATATAGAAAATTTTCAATGAAATTTTCTTTATATAGAAAATTTTCAATGAATTTTTTTTTTATAGAAAATATTCAATGAAATTTACTTTTTATAGAAAATTTTCTAATGAAATTTTCTGTTTATAGAAAGTTTTCAATGAAATTTTCTTTTTATAGAAAGTTTTCAATGAAATTTTCTTTTTATAGAAAATTTTCAATGAAATTTTCTTTTTATAGATAATTTTCAATGAAATTTTCTTTTTATAGAAAATTTTCAATGAAATTTTCTTTATATAGAAAATTTTCAATGAATTTTTTTTTTATAGAAAATTTTCAATGAAATTTACTTTTTATAGAAAATTTTCTAATGAAATTTTCTGTTTATAGAAAGTTTTCGATGAAATTTTCTTTCTATAGAAAGTTTTCGATGAAATTTTCTTTCTATAGAAAGTTTTCGATGAAATTTTCTTTTATAGAAAAATTTCAATGAAATTTTCTTTTATAAAAAAATTTTCAATGAAATTTTCTTTTTATAGAAAATTTTCAATGAAATTTTCTTTTTATAGAAAATTTTCAATGAAATTTTCTTTTTATAGAAAATTTTCAATGAAATTTTCTTTTTATAGAAAATTTAATAGAAAATTGTCTGTAAAATTTTCGGTCGAAGAGAAATTTCTTTTTGTAGAACATTTTGATAAAATATTTTTTATAAGAACTTTTCGATAAAATGTTCTTTTTGAAAAAAAATTATAAAATATCCTTTTTTTATAGAAAATTTTCTATAAGAATTTTTAATGAATTTTTCTGATGTAGCAGATGTAGGGTATGTTTATTTTACTAAATTTTTACTCTTATTATATTTTAATAAAATTCATATTTTGATAGTTTTTTTTCTCATAATCACCACAGAAAAATAAATTATTTGATAATAAATTTATGCACAATTTAAATTTACAATCGATAAAATTTATTAGAAAAATACGCATCAGCTGTGAATAGATGTGTATGCAATGATAATAATTGCAACTAAATCACAATGATTGTGTTTGGCTAAATTTAAATTTGTAATTTATTAAAAATAAAAAAATTTAAATTGAATTTTAAAAATATCTATAAACTAAAGTATGAATAGTAAAATGAATTTATTAAATTGTAACATATTTTTTAAAATATACATATGAAAATTAGGCAATATTCATTATAATGGTTAAAAGCTAACTTCACATAACTAAAGAGATTTTCCAACATGAGATAAAGATGTTGATGTTACTCAACATAATGCAGTGTTTCTTGGACATCATTATCTTTGGTTGGCAAATAACGATTGAGTATTGATATGAATAAGCAGTTACAATTACATTAATTCTGGTCTAAACATATATATAAAAAAATATTTTACCTTTTAGTTAATGTTGATGTTTTTGTTTAATTTATTACAAATGAATAAATATTAAACAATAAACCACTACAACAACTACAATTAAGTCATCAAACAAAATGCCTACTCATGTCATAATTATGCATGAATTACATCTAAAAATGTAACACAAAAATAGCAAACAACCCCATAGTTCGGGGTGTCAATCTTGAACCATTGATTCCTATAATGAGAACTGCTATTTATAGAAAAGAAAGATTGACTTCTCTCTGGATTACTGAGATATACCAATAGTTTTCCTGTTTCGTTTTCCAGCTTTCGGAGGAAACGGTCTGAGGATACTATGCTTAAGAGTAGTTTTCTTTCTGAATAACCAGAGTTAATATTCGCTCTACAAGAAAAATATTATCCCCTTTTAAAACTACAGGGAATAATAACCTCAATTGTTAGAAAGCATTAGAAAAAATATATAAATAAATAAAATTATTATTTTATCGTTGTTGGCATACTAACATACATGCATGCATGATATTGTAAAAATGAGCAAAAAATTAAAATAACAACAAAAAATGTTTGATAAATTATTGTTCTTTCTAAAAATAAACTAGTCGCTTCATATACCCTACTAAGATATAAATGATACATCAATAGCTTTAACACCATGTTCTGCTCAAAAACTTAATGATCTCCTACTACTATATTGTAATTTTTATTACTTACTAGTAAAAATCCATTTACTTATATAAATACATATTTAGCACCCTACCAAGTTAAGTAGTCAACCTCCACGACTTCCAAAAATAATTGTTGTGTGGTCGGTATTGTCTGGTTAATGCATTTTTATTTATCAAATATTGTTTAAAATTCACAATATTCCATTAACAATTTCAATATTTGAAAATTAATTAATGAAGGTTTCGCAGAATCTATAAGACAAAGAAGTTACAAAGAACTGCTCCCATAGATTTGTATTAACACTGAACCATTATTAGTCCAATTTCTAAAGGAATACACCTCAGTAAAGATTATAAGTATATATAATGACAAAATTATTAACCCACTATAATTGTAATTTGTTTGGTGTTCCTGAGGCAGCCGCCACCCAACATATATACAGACATACATATTTACGTATGTATGTAAAGCATACTTAATTACATCACATATGTTTAGGATTGTGATGATTGTGCATGTTGTATGTTTGTTTGGGGCCACGTTAATTAAAGTGTCATTTTCGAGAAGATCTACAAGATATACAGGTAATTCCATAATACTATATTACATACATACGAAGGTATCACTTGCCAAATAAATGCAAATTGAAAATAATAACTCAGTTCTAGTTCAGTTCTGATTTTGTTCTAGTTCAGTTCTACATAATACGTTCAAGTATTCTACTTCTAGTTCGTTCTAGTTCAAGTTCATTCTGTTCAGTTCTATTCAGTTCTAGTGTTCTAGTCAGTTCTAGTTCAGTTATAGTCAAGTAAGTAGTACTTCAGTTCTAGTTCATTCTAGTTCTTCTGTTCATTCTAGTGTTCGTTCTAGTCAGTTCAGTTCTAGTTCGAGTTCTAGTTCAGTTCTAGTTCAGTTCTGTCAGTTCTAGTTCAGTTCTAGTTCTAGTTCTAGTTCAGTTCAGTTCAGTTCTAGTTCAGTTCCTAGTGCAAGTTCTAGTCAGTCAGTTCAGTTCAGTTCTAGTTCAGCTTCTAGTTCAGTTCTAGTTCAGTTCTAGTTCAAGTTCTAGTTCAGTTCTAGTTCAGTTCTAGTCAGTTCTAGTTCAGTTCTAGTTCAGTTCTAGTTCAGTTATAGTTCAGTTCTAGTTCCAGTTCTCGTTCAGTTCTCGTTCAGTTCTAGGTTCAGTTCTAGTTCAGTTTCTAGTTCAGTTCTAGTTCAGTTCTAGTTCAGTTCTAGTTCAGTTCTAGTTCAGTTCTAGTTTCAGTTCTAGTTCAGTTCTAGTTCAGTTCCGTAGTTCAGTTCTAGTCAGTTCTAAGTTCAGTTCTAGTTCAGTTCTAGTTCAGTTCTAGTTCAGTTCTAGGTTCAGTTCTAGTTCAGTTCTAGTTCAGTTCTAGTTCAGTTCTAGTTCAGTTCTAGTTCAGTTCTAGTTCAGTTCTAGTCAGTTCTAGTTTCAGTTCTAGTTCATTTCTAGTTAGTTCTAGTTCAGTTCTAGTTTCAGTTCTAGTTCAGTGCTAGTTCTAGTTCAGTTCTAGTTCAGTTTAGTTTGTGTATGCACTATCCTAATATACATATGTTTACTTCTATCTAAAGGTATTTTCAGACTACAATACTGAGTATTAACACACTTCAAATTAAAAATATTATGAAAATAATTCACATTTTCGAAAAATCAATCCGAAAAATACATTTTATGTTTACACTATAATATTTGTAATATTTTTTATCCAATTTTCAATTATTTATGCACTTTTCGTTCTTATTTTTAATGTATTTTACAATTTTTGTTTGTTTTTTATTGTATTTATAAAATACATCCCGAATACGTTTGAAAATAAAAAGTTTATGAATTGTATTAAAAAATTTATGAATACCGACCGTATGCCAAAAAAATCAGTAATATTTTTGAAAATCAAATTACAAATTATATTTAGACTAGTAAATTGTATTATGATACAAACATTTTTGACAAGTATTAATACTCAGTATTGTAGTCTAAAAATACCTTAAGTGTTTTCGTGTATCTGTATTATTAAGTAAGTAAAATGTTTGAAGTGTCAAGTTAAAATTCACCTGTTTTTGTAAATTTGTAGGTGTACGTCTACTTCCACTTTGTAGGGGTGATGTAACAGGTTATAAGCTTTTCATATTTATATAATTACATATACACAGAGAAGAGTATGGTTACAGCAATCATTCCTGATTGTAAAAAAATCTACGATATTGTAGGCATTGTAATCATACAATTAAATTTCATTATTCAACTCACTGCAAACAATTATATGTTTGTTGTGATCATAATCGAATATTGCTATGACATCTGACGATATGGTTACAAGGTCCGCATTATTTATTTTGTATTACTTATGTTAGAATGATTGCTGTAATCACATTCACTCATATTTTTTCTTAAAGTGTACATAGACATGGCTTGGTATATGTATATATGTGTTTTCTATCTACATATACATATGTATGTATGTGTGTATTGCTATTAATTTTGTTGATAATATATTTACTAAGATTTTTGGTATTCTATCAATGTGGATAGATGTTGTATGCACTGTTAAGCATAAATTTATTTATTATCATTTTGCATACTTCTTATTTACTAATGAAACAAATTCAATATATGAGTTTGTGCTTATGTATGTAGAAAATCTTACACTTGGAGTATTTCGAAATTTTTATTGAAGCTGGTGACATTTAAAAAGGGAAGATTCAAGGTTGCAGAAAGAAATTAATGAAGAATGTATCTAAGGGAATACATTTCATCTTTTTATGCAAAATATTGGAGGAAGATAAATTCACAGAAATGAGGCAGTTAGTCGTCTGTTTGATGAACATATATTTCTAGCTATTTTTTCTTCGAAATTGTTATTTTTCATAATTGTTCCATAGAAGGTGGTCCGACAAACAAATATTAGCGTCGGTTTACCAAGAATTACATTTTTAATGATACATATTGGATAAAATTTTAGCAGCACGTTATCTGCAAATTAAAGAAATTTAAGGTACCTTAATTTTTAATGTAAAAGGTACTTTAAAAAATTCGATCATTTGCTCTCATTTAAGTAAAACAAAATATGCTTCTTAAATTCATTTATATTATATATCTCATAGTAAGTCCGTTTGTTTATTTGATGATTAGGTTGACTATAGTCGGAACTATAGTCACGACTTTATTCATAGAGTCAAGACAATAGTTAACACTATAGCCAACATTCGAAAATCATCATAAGAGGAAGTAAAAGCGGTTAATAAAAGCCGGGTACAAACATCTGTTTACGTATATTAAAGATATTCGTTTGTGTATGTGTGTGTGTATGAAACTAAATGATATATAATATAGAAATTATGTGTTTGTCATGTTTGTATAGATCTCAAATAACAGAGTGTACAAAAAGTACAATAGAATAAAGCAGGAAATACTTACCACTACTACTACAGCAAAAATACAAAATGATTTTATGAATGTGTAGGAATGTTTGTATAATTGATTGGTATTTAATTGAATTAAGACATTGTCAACATTTACATACATACATACTCACGTACATTTTAACTATAAATTGAAAATGAAAATATAAATGAATATGAATCATTTACCGCCCACTTAAATGTCTTCCAACACTAATGAATGAAAACTACACACACATCTATACACTTAAACAATAAGTTTTCAAATATACCTAAATTTATGGATTTTATTATACAAAATTTTCTCATAAATACTTGGAAACAATACTACAACATGAGATAACAAATGTATTGTTTATTTTGCAAAATATTCAATACGAAACTATAAAAGGAATCGTACGAAATGAGGAAAAAACAACAACTGAATTAACCAATTGACCTCTTATGGTGAAACCAAACTTTATACAATTGTTAAAGTCAATTTTCTCTTTTTTTCTTATTCTTAGAACAACAAATGGTTTTTCTATAGAAAATGTAAATAATAAATAAAAATACAAATTCATAATATAAACTATTACTTACTATCTTTATATCTAATTTGTGTTCGAAGATGGGCCTGTATGTAAACATATTACTCTAGCTTGCTTTATGAAAGTTTAAATGGAGGAAGTAGTTGTGGTTAGAAGGAAAGATTTTAGTAAGAAATTAATGTAATACTTAATGGGAAATACTTATAAAAATATTTGTAAACTTAAAAAAAAATAAAAATTTACTATAAAACATTTACTAGAAATTTTTGACAAAATTAGTTGTGACTATATTTGTGAAACTTAAAAAAAAATAAAAATTTACTATAAAACATTTACTAGAAATTTTTGACAAAATTAGTTGTGACTATATTTGTGACTATAGTTATGACTGTTGTTCTAACTACAGCCATGACTATACTTTAACTATAGTTCTGACTATTGTCTTTACTATAGCCCTAATTATACTTTTACTTATACTTAGTCATAACTATATTCTTGTCTATAGTTTTGACTATAATCCTGGCTATTGTCTTGACTTTAGTTAAGATTATAGTCTTGACTTTAGTAAATACTATAGTCTTGACTTTAGTTAAGACTATAGACTATAGTCTTGACTATAGTATAGACTGTAGTCTTGACTATAGTATAGACTATAGTCTTGACTATAGTATAGACTATAGTCTTGACTATAGTATAGATTATAGTCTTGACTATAGTATAGATTATAGTCTTGACTATAGTATAGACTATAGTCTTGACTATAGTATAGACTATAGTCTTGACTATAGTATAGACTATAGTCTTGACTACTGGTCATGTGTAACATCAATTTTATTTTAACAGTAAGGCAACAACGTTAATTTAATTTAAACATTTAATGTTATAATTTTGAAACTCAAGAGATTTATATTCTGAAATGACAATGTTTTCTTTTTTAGTAAATTTTTTTCTTTTTATATATTAAACCAACAATATTTCCATAAGAGTTTTTCATTTGTAAAATTTATAATCATTTATTTATTCAATTACTTGGCAAAACATTTAAAACTCTTCTGTAGCAAATACTTTAATTTATTTTAAAGTATTATTCGTTGGAAAAAAGAATAAACAAATTACATATATATGGGTTTATTTATACTTTCATGCAAATCAATAAATTATGGTCAGCTAAAAGTGCTTTAAGTAAATCCTTCAATAAATTTCTTTTATATTTTTATTACGACGAAATAAGAATAACAATCCTACTCTTGTGCCTATAGATCAGTGGTTGGCACAAAGACAACATAAGTAAAACGCTTTAATTTACTTATTTGAAATTCAGTTTCAAATAGTTTTAAGTTCGTGTATGTGTAGACGTATAGAGTTTTGAATTAAAAATCGCTAAATGTTCGTTTGTAATTAGCTGTTTGCCCCTGCTGCCTATGACAGCCGACCATTGCTTTAGATTGTGATTATTTTAAGTAGTTCTTCTTGTACTATTTTGTACTTTATTATTATTTTCTTATTATTATTTTTTTTTTCGTCTTCGTTTTATTTTGCATAAATTTGTATGTGGTAACATGGAGGTCGGACAAAGAAAATCGATAAAGACTTACTTATTTTTTTTTTGCGGAATTTTTTTACATAAATGCTACTAAATTTTACAAAGTTTTTTTTTTTTATTCCAACTATATGCTTGAATTTTTTTATATATATTTTTTTGTTAAAATAATTACCTTTAATGCTAATAACGCCAATGTACGACAATGACTATTAAATGTTGGTTGGTGGTGACAATGAAGATGGTGATAGTGAAGGTACATATTATTATATTTTGAATATTGTGTGGAAGCGTGTTATAAAAAAGTAGCTAGCAAAGTTTTGTATGTGACTATGAAAGGGATTGTGTTAAGTTTTTTTAATCTTGATGTAAAGGGAATGAAACTAAATTAAATGTGTAGAATAAATTTGTTAAGTGACATCTAAAGGACCGACACTATAAATCCGATTGATTAACAATGGAAGTACATATTTTTGGAAACAATTTTTGCCTTAAATAAGAGCATTATATTCGGCTATATGTCGAATCTTATGTTGCCACCAATAAAACTTGTGGCGTTAATTTTAAAGTTGATTTCGGAAACATATGTGGGTGGATGGACAGACAAACATTTTTAGATCTCTTAGAATCAAATAAGGATCTATAATATTCTTTATATCACTTAGAATCAAATAAGGATCTATAATATAAAGAATATTATAGATCTTTATTTGATATAGATTATTACAAATGATTGGCAAAATCAATACACCATCTTTCTATCTTTTAGACAATGAGATACTATTTATCTAAGGCTGTCTATATGTCTCTTTTTATAATATGTGTTCTTAATAGGACCGAAGACTATTTATCTCTATTTTGAGCGATAATTCTTTAGTCAAATTTTATTGTTACATATATCATACGTTTATGCATGGCAAACTTCTCTCTTAGATTTTTTGGGGTTTAAATTATATTAGTGGTAGCTAAACCCAAATGTATACCAAAAAAAAAAAAAAAACTTAGAAAAAAAGTTTAAAAAAACACAGAAACAGGAACGAACGTGTTGGCCTTATATATTCGCCGTATACAATTAAAATAATATGCACAAAGAAAATTTTGCAGTTGTACCTTAGACACGAACTGTATACGTATACGTAATATTTCATGAAGAGCTACACTAATCTGGAAAATATATAAAATTTGAATTTCAACTTTTAATTAAGGAACTAAAATTTAACTAAATTTTTAACAATTTAACTGAATTTTAATTTAAAACAAAAATTTTGTTGTTAAATTAAATTTCAAAAATCTGCAGTTACTGAATGTTAAATAATGTAGGGTACTTTTCCTTTACCGACACTCCTGCTGCTACGTGCTTTTATATAGACTACTTTATACAACAATTTCTCTTTCTTTTTTCAAACTCGTTTTTTTATAATTCTATCAAAAGTGTGAGAAATTTTGTACGTTTGTCGAAAAAAAAAAAAACTAAAACTGTTTCAAACCCTTTCATCAGCTGGTTTCTTCTGTCTATATTTTATTTTATTTCTACTAAAAATAGTCTTATTTTTTAGCTAATATTTTACTCTTTTTCTAGCACAAATATTCATGACATTAACGTACGTTTCAACGTTATATTTGAAGTTTTTATTATGACTTTCATCTATTTTGCTGTTTTCCTTTAATACGATTTTTAGTTGAAATGTTTCGTGTTTTTATTTTTACTTTGCTTTTGCTGTTATTTGTGTTCTTCCTTTTTGCCACTTATAAACTTAATTTGCCTTTGCCTGCCATCCGTTTTTAATGGCCAGTAAGTACTGGTTACACATTTAATGAGCTAAACTTAGAAAACTGGCTTAAATAAAACGTCTGCATTCAGATTGGCGTGTTTAAAGTTATAGAAAGATTTGTTGCTGTTGTTGTTGTTTTATTGCTGTAATGGATTATAGTGTGATGAGAGTGAGTACGGTAGGAAAACAAAATTTTCACTAAATTTTTTAAGAAAACTAACTTAAAAATGTTAATTTATTTTGTATTTTTTATAATTTTCACAAAAAAAATCTCTAAATTTTACTAATTTTTTTTCTCTAGTCATAGTGAAAATTAAGTATTCATTTACAAAATTTGTTCGCCAAAAACTTTCACTAAATTTTTTCCGCATAAATGTTACTAAATTCTTTTAATTTCTCTAAATTTTGATCAACAACAAAATTTTTTCACCAAAAAATTTCATAAAATAATTTCACTATATTTTTTCAAAAAAAGATTCACAGAATTTTTTGCACCATTTCTAAACTAAATTTTTGTAACAAAAAATGTCACAAAATTTTTCACCAAAAATTTCACTTAATTTTTCATAAAAAAAATTTCTTTAAATTTGTTACTAAGAAAATTTCACTAAATATTTTACTAAGAAAATTTCACTAAATATTTTACTAAGAAAATATCACTAAATTTTTTTCTAAAAAATTTCACCAAATTTTTTACTAAAAAAATTTCACTAAATTTTTTGCGAAAAAAATTTCACTAAATTTTTTACAAAAAAAAAAAAATTACTGAAAAAATCACTAAATTCTAACTGAATTTTTCAATGAAAATTATCACTAAATTTTTCAATGAAAAATTTCACAAAATTTTTACAAAATTATAGGAACCTTTGTTCAATTTTACCTTAATTTCGAAGTATTTAAGCTATTTATTGATGGAAAACTATTTTTTAAAAGAGGCTTTATAAGGGAGTTAGGGTCTAACATAGGCCGATCCTCATAAAATTTGGAGAAGCAATATAAATATATAAATATATTATCATTGCGATACTAATGGTTATAAGTCAGTTTTGAACAGGAGGTTTGTATGGGGGCTAGAAATAAGGTCCGATCATTACAAAAATCGGCACTGTCATTTATGATTATGTAAAACTTAATTGTGCCGATTTCTGGAGAGATAGTAATATATATGACGTAGCATAAAAAGTCTAAATCGGGAGGTCCGGTTGTATGGGGGAAAGGTGAGATAATCGTCCCTGTGCAAACACGTTTGGTCCAAATTTTATCAAAATATCTTAAAAATTGTAGCCTGTAGCTTACGAACAAAGCTTACATAGACAGTCAGCCATCTAGCCGGAAAGTCGGACGGACGGACATGTCTTAATTCAGAAAGTGATTCTGAGTCGACAGGTATACTTTAAGGTAAGTGTAGATCCAATATTTTTGTGAGTTATAAACATCAACCCAAACTCATAATACCCTCCCCAATATAGAGGTGTAGGGTATTATGTGAAAATCATTCTTTAAAAACAACATTTCAATAAACATTTTAGATTTGGCAATTTATTAAGATATATTTATGACTTCTAAGTCATTAATATTTGGATATTTTTCAAGTCACCTTTTTCTTGAAATCACTGTAGCTATCAAAAATCTTTTTCTAGAAGAAGAAAAAATTATATATTTTTAAATTTTGTTCAATTATTTTACAGTATAACTTAACTATAAGTGATGTAATGCTTCTCTAAATAGTTTTACTTTTTAGTAGTTTTTTCCAACAATTTCCCTCTAACTCTAGGGTATTTTAAAGTAACATTAATGTAACGTTTAATAATGCATAGAATTGCAATATAGTTTTACTGCAATACACAACTACTCATATTTACTATTACTACTGCTGCCATCTGCGAAAGCTGCTAAGGCATTGGTTTTACTACGACTGCTGTTGCTGCCACTGAAGATAATGATGATTTAGAATTTCAAATATTGTATGTATGTAGTAATACAGCACTACTTGCTGCCATAGTAACTGGAAAATATACTCTATGTGCAGATGGATGGTAAAAATATGACAATGACAAGCATGAAAAATGTTGAAATTATTATTAAAATTACAAAATATGAATGAATAATTGCAAACATTCGTTTATAACATAATTTTAGCAACACACAACTAGGATTCATATTTTACACACTTTGGGAGTAGAGGAGTACAATTTACTCTCATTGGGGTTTAAGGCAGTAAATTATGCGTTTTTACTTCATTGATTTTAAAGGATAATCAAGAGAAACAAATATAAACATAAATCTATCTATATAGGGTATAATATGTAAATACTATCCCTTTTTTGCCGTTTTGTTTAAAGGCTTATCTAACACATACAAACTTTTAGCCATTAAGCCTGGAGAGAGATTGAAAGAGGGAGCTACAGTTTTGCCTTTGACTTTGCAAAAAAACATTGAAATAAACATAAATTGGAAACAATTACTAATCAATGAACCCAATAATTGAAAATACCGAAATTCATGATCAAAATAACTAAAAAAAACATTACAACTCATACATCTAGATATTTTTTTGTTTGGTGAAATTGTAGCAAAAGGGATTGTTATTATTTGTTACTGTTTCGAAAATGTAAGTAAAAATCTCCATGTGCAGCAGCTGATAATATTTTTGTTTTATATATTTTTTCCTTTTTTTTTATTGTATTACCCATCACATTCATTGGCTGAATGAGTAAAACTGAAAAATCTACATACTATTTTTTTCCTTTCATTCATCTACAATATCTATGCGTTACATGTTTTTAAAATAAAGAGAAAAAAGTATCGCTTTGCCATGTATCGCCTCGTTTCGTATAGAATTGTTGAGGCATGTAATTTAAAGAAATTAATGAAGCGTAGAAATCTTTTTCTTTCGTTTCTTTTTCAAAATAATTCTTTTATTTTTTTGTCATCATAATATATAAAACTGGTTTACTCTACTGATGATTATGATGGCGATGACATCGATTTCAAATGACAAGTGCGCTTGCAATACATAATAAAACAAATTTCAGTGAACATAAGAAATATAAATATTGCGAAAAAAAAAAACAGGATACATAGTACATATGTTTGTATAAAAAACATATTACTGAGGGGCATGTACGTTCATATGATACACTACACTAGCTATAAGGTTTAATATACAAGGGTTAATTAATTATTTAGTCTATAGTCTAGTCTATAGTCTATAGTCTAGTAGTCTAGTCTATAGTCTAGTCTATAGTCTAGTCTATAGTCTAGTCTATAGTCTAGTCTATAGTCTAGTCTATAGTCTAGTCTATAGTCTAGTCTATAGTCTAGTCTATAGTCTAGTCTATAGTCTAGTCTATAGTCTAGTCTATAGTCTAGTCTATAGTCTAGTCTATAGTCTAGTCTATGTCTAGTCTATAGTCTAGTCTATAGTCTAGTCTATAGTCTAGTCTATAGTCTAGTCTATAGTCTAGTCTATAGTCTAGTCTATAGTCTAGTCTATAGTCTAGTCTATAGTCTAGTCTCTAGTAGTCTATAGTCTAGTCTATAGTCTAGTCTATAGTCTAGTCTATAGTCTAGTCTATAGTCTAGTCTATAGTCTAGTCTATAGTCTAGTCTATAGTCTAGTCTATAGTCTAGTCTATAGTCTAGTCTATAGTCTAGTCTATAGTCTAGTCTATAGTCTAGTCTATAGTCTAGTCTATAGTCTAGTCTATAGTCTAGTCTATAGTCTAGTCTATAGTCTAGTCTATAGTCTAGTCTATAGTCTAGTCTATAGTCTAGTCTATAGTATAGTCTAGTCTATAGTCTAGTCTATAGTCTAGTCTATAGTCTAGTCTATAGTCTAGTCTAGTCTAGTCTAGTCTAGTCTATAGTCTAGTCTAGTCTAGTCTAGTCTAGTCTATAGTCTAGTCTATAGTCTAGTCTATAGTCTAGTCTATAGTCTAGTCTATAGTCTAGTCTATAGTCTAGTCTATAGTCTAGTCTATAGTCTAGTCTATAGTCTAGTCTATAGTCTAGTCTATAGTCTAGTCTATAGTCTAGTCTATAGTCTAGTCTATAGTCTAGTCTATAGTCTAGTCTATAGTCTAGTCTATAGTCTAGTCTATAGTCTAGTCTATAGTCTAGTCTATAGTCTAGTCTATAGTCTAGTCTATAGTCTAGTCTATAGTCTAGTCTATAGTCTAGTCTATAGTCTAGTCTATAGTCTAGTCTATAGTCTAGTCTATAGTCTAGTCTATAGTCTAGTCTATAGTCTAGTCTATAGTCTAGTCTAGTCTATAGTCTAGTCTATAGTCTAGTCTAGTAATTTGGAAAGAAATTGCTAAAAAATGAAGTGATGAACCTACTTATATCCTTAGTTTCCTATTGAAGCTTTTGAAACAAAAAGCAATGAGTTATAGAAAAAAACGCAGAACTCCAAAGTGCATTGAGGTCTATAAACAATTTTATGCATATTTTTATATATTTACATATATTTATATGCATATTTAATAACAATTGGAGAAATAAAAGAAAAATATCTTGAACACAAGCTTTAAACTAAGTTTTAACTCATTTTAATAGTAAGCATATAAACAGTGGTTTTAACAGATACATTTTTGGTTATATAAATTTCTAACGTATTTTTTTGTATAAGAATTGTTATTTATTAAATAAGTATTTCCTTAAACCACAACTACTGTGGGTACTGCAAAGTAACAAAAGAAACTTTCCTTTTATTCATAAAAAATTTTATACAGACACACACAAACATGAAATAAATAAATCTTGTAAAGAAATAATATTTTTCGTAAAAGGATTTATACACATTTTTATACATACATATAAAACACACACATTTGTTTGCATATATTTCAATATTTTTACAAATTTATAATATCATTTATATTTATTTATTTCCAACTTACTACAAAAGAGCTTTACATTATACATACATATCGAAACACCAGAAGAAACCACTCAAAAGCCTTTTCTATCACTTTAGAAAACCTCCTCATACATACAAATGTTTGAACGTACATACTTCCCAAAACCAATACTTGTCCATTTGAATGCAATAATGTTTCCTTTTTCCTGGTCTCTCTCACTCTCTTCATACATATTATTTTGGTTCGATACATTTCGGTTTCATTGTAGTCGATTTCTTTTTGTCTGTGGTCATATCAATCATGTTGCCTTTATATTTTATGCATATTTATGTAACAGACTGAATAAATATGATTGGAAATATTGGACACACAATATTATTGTATGATATTTATGAGTATGTTTGTGTTAAGGAGTCTACATAAGTAGTAGTTAATCATTTTATACAACAACTACAAAAGCAAAAAATAAAACTGAAACGGAAATTGCTGTTTTAAATAATATCAGTTTTTGATTGTTGGGACCAGTAAAAGGGAAAATAAAACTGAAATATGAAAATTTAAAATACTGAAGAGAGTAAGCATTACCAGGTTGTGGTATAACTTTTAGGGGTAAAAGTTCGATTACCAAGAAACTTTATTTAGCCGAATTTCTTTTAACCAAAAAAATATAGAAAAAAAACTTTCACGAAAAGCTTTTTTGTAAATTTAAAATAATATACATATGTATATATTTTTTAGAAGTACTTAAGAAGCTGGTTAATTCAGATCTTAAATGAAGTAGTTAAAAGCACTTTTCTTTATTCTAAAAAAGCTTTTTCAATTAATGAGGGTATTTTTCACCTATAACTTTTCTACTAAAATTTTTAACGGAACCTTTTTATAGAAAACGCATTTTCAATAACAAAATGATTTTTTCAATAAAAACCTTTCCTTTCAAAAAAGCTTTTTCACAAAACTTTTTTTACAATTTTTAATCAAAAGCTTTATTTAACAAACATTTTTAAACTAAAAGCTTTTTTCAGAAAAAGTCTTTTCAACAATGCACTGATTTCTCAACAAATGTTTTTTAAACTAAAAAAGCTTTTTCCACAAAAAAAAAAAAAAAACTGGCAAGCTTTCTCACCAAGGACTGAGCTTTTTTGCTGAAATTTTTTCAAAATATTTTTTTTGCAAAAAAAAAATAAAAAATAAAATTAAAAAATTAAGTTTTTCTTAAAAAAAAAGCTTTTGCCGAAAACGAAGTTTACGCTAGAAACATTTTCTTATATTGATTAGGAAATTTTTATATACAAATATACATAATTTTTTAAAGACACAATTTAAAATTCTTAAAAAAATCAGACCAACTGTTTTTTATTTACAAAAAATCCTTTTTCTCTTTAATATTCAAGGTTACATAACATTTCTCCCTCAAATAAATAAAGTGTTTTCACATAAATCTAAATATTCAACTGTGAACCAAAAAAACCAAAGAAATCTCACAAATAAAGCTACTTGCTCGCATGAATATTATGAAACAAAATATTATTGCTAAGTTTCTTATTTTTCTCTCAGCGTCCTTTCATTTGTCTACCCAGTGAATCTGTCTGTCCTTTTAAAAGCAAGCAGCCAGAAAACAACTCCTAATGGAAGTTGATGCATAAAAACCAAACTGAATCCTATTGAGGAAAAATGATTGAGCCAATTGAGTTGTAAATTTATTTTCTTATATATTTAAACGTTTAAAGCAGAGGTAAGAAAAGAAGGTAAAAAAGTGAAGAAGAAAAAAAATATTTGTAATAAAGTTCATAAAATAGTATCAACAAAATAAATTCAACTTAATTTATCATTTTTTTATGGGAGGGCATTAGTACAACAACTGCAGCAATATATTGAAAATAGTCTTAGTGGGAAGAGAAAACCAAGAAGACAGCAGCACAAAGAAATGAGAAAATATGAAAATATGATTCGCATATAAACAACTTTAATATCGTTTTTGTTTCCAGGAAATGAAAAAAGGAACGAAATCATAGTATAGAAAAAATAATCATAAATAAAGTGTATCGTCGTTCATAATAACAAATAAGATTTTTATTGTTTTTCTCCTCCTATTCCCGGCCTGATTAAATTATGACTGTAATCAAGTTCTGGTCACAACACAAGGGTGTACTAAACACACCGAAAAAAAAAAAACAGAAAATCACATTTCCAGCCAACTGTCAATTATGTTGAGGGGGTTAGTTGGGGAGGGAGTCCTGCCGACAAACTGTTAAGTTGTGTTAAGTTTTTGTTGAGCAACTCGATGACAATATTCCGACAGTCTGTCGTTTACATGGGGATTCATTTAAATTTAATAATAAAAAATTACACAAGTAATTTGAGAATATTCTATGTAGCGTAATAAGTTGCATGTAACAAATTGTTTATACTACAACTTTTTAATTACATTATTTAGTTTCTTTTTGGTTAAATAGAAACTTCTAACGATATCTTAATTTATTTTCTATACCCTTTGTATTTTACGACTTTAGTTAAGGGACAATATTTAGTAATAGTTATGGGAGTTGGGCTAAATTTTTTCCTTCTTGTAAATTTGTAAACATTTTCAAAGTTAAAAATATTTAACACTACGAAATAATTTATTTATGTTTATTTCTAATAACTCATATTAAAGGCTCAATTTAACTAGAATAGTTCCTTTAGATATTTAAGGGATACTCAATAAGGGTTATGAACTGAACTAGAACTGAACTAGAACTGAACTACGAACTGAACTAGAACTGAAACTAGAACTGAACTAGAACTGAACTGAACTGAACTAGAACTGAACTAGACTGAACTCGAACTGAACTAGAACTGAACTATGAATGAACTAGAACCTAAACTAGAACTGAACTAGAACTGAACTAGAACTGAACTAGAACTGAACTAGAACTGAACTAGAACTGAACTAGAACTGAGAACTAGAACTGAAACTAGAACTGAACTAGAACTGAACTAGAACTGAACTAGAACTGAACTAGAACTGAACTAGAACTGAACTAGAACTGAACTAGAACTGAACTAGAACTGAACTAGAACTGAACTAGAACTGAACTAGAACTGAACTAGAACTGAACTAGAACTGAACTAGAACTGAACTAGAACTGAACTAGAACTGAACTAGAACTGAACTAGAACTGAACTAGAACTGAACTAGAACTGAACTAGAACTGAACTAGAACTGAACTAGAACTGAACTAGAACTGAAATAGAACTGAAATAGAACTGAACTAGAACTGAACTAGAACTGAACTAGAACTGAACTAGAACTGAACTAGAACTAAACTGAAGAACTAGAACTGAACTGAACTAGAACTGAACTAGAACTGAACTAGAACTGAACTAGAACTGAACTAGAACTGAACTAGAACTGAACTAGAACTGAACTAGAACTGAACTAGAACTGAACTAGAACTGAACTAGAACTGAACTAGAACTGAACTAGAACTGAACTAGAACTGAACTAGAACTGAACTAGAACTGAACTAGAACTGAACTAGAACTGAACTAGAACTGAACTAGAACTGAACTAGAACTGAACTAGAACTGAACTAGAACTGAACTAGAACTGAACTAGAACTGAACTAGAACTGAACTAGAACTGAACTAGAACTGAACTAGAACTGAACTAGAACTGAACTAGAACTGAACTAGAACTGAACTAGAACTGAACTAGAACTGAACTAGAACTGAACTAGAACTGAACTAGAACTGAACTAGAACTGAACTAGAACTGAACTAGAACTGAACTAGAACTGAACTAGAACTGAACTAGAACTGAACTAGAACTGAACTAGAACTGAACTAGAACTGAACTAGAACTTAACTAGAATTGAACTAGAATTGAACTAGAACTGAACTAGAACTGAACTAGAACTGAATTGAATTTGAATTGTTGTAGACATTTTTTTCTCAACTTTGTAATTACCCTTTACATAAGGTTTCAAAATTTGCACATAAACTCACACAACCACATACTTCCGTTACAATATACTAGAGCACACAAAGATACACATATACAATAGTAAATAATTCTTACATTCTCATAAATACCAGTCCATTCCATTTGTAATTTCTAATATTTATTTATGTATGAGTTTGTATGAAAACATGGCAAAAGTATTAATGTTGAACATTTGAAATACTTTGTTATTCATAATTGTTAATGGGCCCATTGAATGTTTAATGTGCAATAAATTAGAAATTATTGAGGCAGTTAAACTAATTAAAATGTTCTATAGTGTCGTTATAAATATTATTTCTTCTTCTTTTACAACATGTCTACATGAATATTTCGAAATAACAAATAACAAAAAAAGAAGTTTTGAACTCCTCATACATTATACAATTATTGATGGAAAATTACAATGTGTCCGTTTAGATAAAAATGTACTTATTTATGCGATGGTAAGGGGTAACATTACTAATGTGATAGATTTAATAGGCAAAGTTCTAATAGTGTAGAAAATGTTGCCTAATACAAATTGTTTAATTAGAAAATAATTACCATTATTTTATCTCCTGCTGAATTCATGCATTTTAACGTAGAAATAACCTTGTTATTTTTCTACATTATTATTTCATAACATCCGCATGATTAAGAATATTGTTTCAGCGTAAATAATTAACAAATCCATGCATTTGTCATGTGATATGTGAAAAGAAACTTCCCTTTACAAAAGTGAACTCTCAAGAAGAATTTTCCACACTTTAATTTAACTTGTATTTATTATTACAAGAAAAATCTGAAAAGATCTCATACTCAAGATTTTTCAGCTCAGCTTGAACATATTTATTTCAAGTACCTCTACACTGCCACCGCTTTTGATAGAAAAAGATCTTGAAAAATAAAAATGAAACTAAATGAAAGAAAATAAAAGAAAACTACAAACTATTTACAGTACAACTTAAATTTGTTCGAGAACAAAATGTTCTAGAGAAATGAAATAAAGAATAAATAATAAATTATTCATGCCACATCTTAAGAATGTGGAATTTAACATCGCATTAAGACAACATTCAGTACAACAAGATAGATTAATTCAAAATGCATTCCAACTATTGTACACCACACATGAGTGCAACTGAAATATTTTGAGGGGATGGTGAGGATAAATTTTGGTGGCAGGAAATTTAAATTTATAATTAGCTTTTTATATAAGAAAACGTTTAGGAATAAAATATAAAGGAACATAGGTTTTTTTTGAGGATTGAGGAATTTGCCAATGGAATTCTTTACGAAGGAAGCACTTAGGAATTTTATACTGATTGCTTTTGACAAGTCACTAGAACAGAACTAGAACAGAACTAGAACAGAACTAGAACAGAACTAGAACAGAACTAGAACAGAACTAGAACAGAACTAGAACAGAACTAGAACAGAACTAGAACAGAACTAGAACAGAACTAGAACAGAACTAGAACAGAACTAGAACAGAACTAGAACAGAACTAGAACAGATTTAGAACAGATTTAGAACAGAACTAGAACATAACTAGAACAGAACTAGAACAGAACTAGAACAGAACTAGAACAGAACTAGAACAGAACTAGAACAGAACTAGAAAAGAACTAGAACTGAACTAGATCTGAACTCAACTAAAACTGTACTTAAAGAATTTAAACAAAATTTTCATAATTTCTTGAACTGTATTAATTAAATATTTTTCTTAAATTTGTGCATTTCCACAAAAGGCTTTAATACCAACTAAGTTGTGCTACATTCCAGAAATCTCTTCTTCTATTATTTCTCCACATACATAATTAAAATTTTAATTTATTTTTCTTAGAGAAATGGATGAAAATACCCACGATAAATAGTACTTTCTCTTTTTTTTCTACTCGTCTTTATACCACATCTATTGTAAGCTCTGTGACATTATAACGCCCTACATTTCAATGTTCTAACTCTGGTACATATGCATATGAGCTACTAATGGAATAAAACCAACTTAGCATATCGCCTCCTGACTATGGGTAGCAAGAAAACCAAAAAGAAAAAATGAAGGTTTATAGAAAATACCCCATTGATATTTAAGACATTTATACCTGACATTGAATGGCTTTTTCAAATGATTTTTACACAAAAAGTACGACGACTAAATGGTATTAGGTAAATGGAACAAAATTACCGTATGTATTTAACATACGTACGTACATATATTTACAAAAAATATTGTATGAATTCATACACATTTGTATGCTTGAAATGTAAAATACCTTGTAGAGTTGAGAAAAAGAGAAAATAAATAAGTATTTGTGTGAATGTATGAATGTAGGTGAACTCAGCAGGTGTAGTTGATTAAGTGACATACGGTTTCAAATCATAGCCATAAACTTAAAGGAACATATGTATGTATTTATATATCACAACATTTGTAGATCGAAATACTTATATGTATATACATGTACATCTACATGTATGTATGTTTATTTGTAAAACAATCAAGTAATGGTTTCAACATGTTATTGTAGAAATTTCAAGTGTTTAGATCCAGAGTACAAAAGAAAAAAAAACTGAAATCAGCAACATAAATAATAAAATATGTTGTTATCACAAAAATAAAATAAATTTTTATCATTTAATATCACAACCATTTTGTACGTATGTGTATCTAACTGCAATTGCAGCTGTGTTCACTTCTAAAGTGCAGACAGTATATTTTAATTTGGTGTGTATGTATATATGTGTATATGTACGTATAAACTACTGACTGCATTTACAATTCATAGTTATATACATATTTCTTCTACTCGGCTATACACTCGTTCTATAAATGTTTTAGATTGTTAGATATGTCACACTAAATCGACTTCGATTTTGAACCGGAAATGCATACAACTATTTTAAAATGTCACATTTGCATTTCGTAAAGTAAATTCTCTTTAACACACATACATATACATTAAATAGTACTTATACTAATACATAAAAAAAATTTACATACATAAAAGGAGTTGCAAACTTTTACTTAAAGACAATAAAAATTAACACATTAAGAAGTAGTAATTTTGTTCTAGTTCAGTTCTAGTTCAGTTCTAGTTCAGTTCTAGTTCTAGTTCAGTTCTAGTTCGGCTCTAGTTCAGTTCTAGTTCAGTTCTAGTGCAATTCTAGTTCAGTTCTAGTTCAGTTCTAGTTCAGTTCTAGTTCAGTTCTAGTCAGTGATGCCAGGAGATTTTTTTCAGAAATCCCTACGCTTATGAGAAAAAATCCCTTTTTTCCCTACACCCACTTTTTATTTTCCCTACATTTTTCCCTACACTACTTTTTTCCAAGTTTATCTTAAAAAAATACAAAAATAACATAAAAAACTAAAATATTAGCTCCGTTTTATAATATACCTATATACATATATATGTATTTTTTTTTTTAATTTTTAGGAATGAAATTTCTAGAATTTAAATTTTTTTCTTTCAATTTTACATCATACAAATCTTCCAACCCTAACTCTTCAGTTAAGATTAAAAAAACAAGACAATTGAAAGATTTATGGCAGTATCGCGATTCGATGTTAAAAATTTATTTTATGTGCCCCCAACAAAAAAATTTTCATAAAATAATTATTTTAAATAAGGTTTACTTTTGCGTTTACTTTTTGCGGTTTACATTTATAAATTTTCAGAACATTAAATCTATATGAAAGATTTTAGTATGTCGCATGTTTTGTAGACCTCAGTTCAAGAAACCCGAATTTTGGATTATGCCAGTCTTGTAGCGATATGTAGGTACATATATTGTAGAAATTACAAGCGAAATTTTTACTAACGATACACTTAAAACTGATTTCATTTTTAATTTTAAAGTTTAATACATGAAAGAGTATATTTTTAATTGTTAAAAACTATGAAATTGAAAAATCCCTACAATTTGACAAAAATAACAAATCTTTCCCTTTTTCCCTACACGTGAAATTTTTGAAAAAAATCCCTACAAAAAGGGAAAAATCCCTACACTTGGCATCACTGGTTCTAGTTCAGTTCTAGTTTAGTTCTAGTTCAGTTCTAGTGCAGTTCTAGTTCAGTTCTAGTTCAGTTCTAGTTCAGTTCTAGTTCAGTTCTAGTTCAGTTCTAGTTCAGTTCTAGTTCAGTTCTAGTTCAGTTCTAGTTCAGTTCTAGTTCAGTTCTAGTTCAGTTCTAGTTCAGTTCTAGTTCAGTTCTAGTTCAGTTCTAGTTCAGTTCTAGTTCAGTTCTAGTTCAGTTCTAGTTCAGTTCTAGTTCAGTTCTAGTTCAGTTCTAGTTCAGTTCTAGTTCAGTTCTAGTTCAGTTCTAGTTCAGTTCTAGTTCAGTTCTAGTTCAGTTCTAGTTCAGTTCTATTTCAGTTCTAGTTCAGTTCTAGTTCAGTTCTAGTTCAGTTCTAGTTCAGTTCTAGTTCAGTTCTAGTTCAGTTCTAGTTCAGTTCTAGTTCAGTTCTAGTTCAGTTCTAGTTCAGTTCTAGTTCAGTTCTAGTTCAGTTCTAGTTCTAGTTCAGTTCTAGTTCAGTTCCAGTTCAATTTTAGTTTTATTTATCTGTAGAAATGTAAAGTTGATTGAAATTCTTAAAAAAAAATTATCGAAAAATTAAGAAGTGTTATTTAAGTACTCTCTTTTGAATGAGTTTGTTCCTCAATGGGTTAAATATTTATGCATTTCAATTTAAAACTACATACTGGCTTAATGTGACTCCTCTTCTATTGCAATTTGCAAATGTGACAATGAAGAAGGAATATTTTACAATGTTGTCGTTCATATAGAAAAAAATCTATATGAAATGTTTGTTACTTGTTGTAAGCTTTTCCAGAGTATGTGTTAGAATGTAAATTTATATTTCAGACTGTATGACGGTATGAAAATCCACATTGCTAAGATGTGGGCATATGTATGTGTTCATGTTCATTGTGTATATATATGTAATCAATTGAAAATTTTGCAATGTTTATTTAACATCTACCACACAACTAGCAAATACTTTAGTGCCAGCAACTCATCTGCAATTCATTTTAACTTTCACTCCCCAAAATTTTCATACATATACAATACATATCTAGATAAATACATGCATATTCTAAACATTCTTTAATAATAGACTATTCAATCTGTAAGTACGTTATGTGTGTGTGTTTATGCAATATACAACAACTTTACAATACCCGGTAAACTTAATGTTTCCTTCAAATTCTAGACAATAAAAATTTGAAAAAAAAAAAAAACAACAGATGAAAGCTAAAACAAAACCAAAATGCATCCATCCATCCATCGATATTTTTAGTTTGGCTGAGCTCAACCTCAACTTAACACACACTGAACCACTGCCACAACCATTCACCCACTCAAACCCGGTACGGTAATAAAAAGAATAGTCAAGTAAAGTGCTGTCGTGCAGGAGAGTTGTGTTTTCTGAATAGAATGGAATTGAATCGAAACAAAAGAACCATTTTCAAATTGAAAATTTGCAGCTCTTTCTTTTTTTTCTCAATTGAAATGCACCGCACAGATAGATACTCGTTCAAAAGTGCTTGCAACAAAATGTTCTTGTAGTTTCATTTAATTCTCCTCATTTTAACCTCATGTTGTGTCAAAATTTGTGTGTGTTTTTTTTTTTGTGAAACCAAAAATTTCTTTTCATTTGGTTGATGTTTCAGTTGCAGCTCCCGTCTCAGCAGCTGTTGAGTTGATATTTGCCCCTTCAGAAAACAATAAACCATGATGTAGAAAAGCAGCAAAATGAATATGTCTGAATATTTGTGTCGGCTTTCTTGGAAAGTGATGTTAAATGAAAAAAAAAAAAAAAACTATAAACTGAAATATTTATTTTCCATTAACTAACTGTTTGACTGTAGTTGAATGACAAAATGACTTATTGTCTAAGTCATTGATTATAAAATGAAGTTGATAGATATTTTGTTCCAAATTGTATCCTCGGTTGCCTGGCCATAAGTTTGTAGCTGAATTTTAATATAATTTTTTATTAAAAATTATAACTGTGATAAAATTTTTCCTTAATGTGGAATATATATTTTATTGTTGGTCGTTAGATGCAGCATTTATTTGTACACACATACATATGTACATACTTCGTACTTTAGAAAACTTGTTTGTTTATCGCGACGAGTTTTTTAAATTTCCTTTTCTACAAAATAAAATTTAGAAAAATTTATGGTCGGTCAGGCCTGACTAGTTCAGTTCTAGTTCAGTTCTAATTTAGTTCTGGTTCAGTTCTAGTTCAGTTCTAGTTCAGTTCTAGTTCAGTTCTAGTTCAGTTCTAGTTCAGTTCTAGTTCAGTTCTAGTTCAGTTCTAGTTCAGTTCTAGTTCAGTTCTAGTTCAGTTCTAGTTCAGTTCTAGTTCAGTTCTAGTTCAGTTCTAGTTCAGTTCTAGTTCAGTTCTAGTTCAGTTCTAGTTCAGTTCTAGTTCAGTTCTAGTTCAGTTCTAGTTCAGTTCTAGTTCAGTTCTAGTTCAGTTCTAGTTCAGTTCTAGTTCAGTTCTAGTTCAGTTCTAGTTCTAGGTTTTAGTTCTAGTTCTAGTTCTAGTTCTAGTTCAGTTCTAGTTCAGTTCTAGTTCAGTTGTCTAGTTCAGTTCTAGTTCAGTTCTAGTTCAGTTCTAGTTCAGTTCTAGTTCAGTTCTAGTCGTTCTAGTTCAGTTCTAGTTTAGTTCAGTTCTAGTAGTTCTAGTCGTCTAGTTCAGTTCTAGTTCAGTTCTAGTTCAGTTCTAGTTCAGTTCTAGTTCAGTTCTAGTTCTAGTTCTAGTTCAGTTCTAGTTCAGTTCTAGTGTCTAGTTCAGTTCTAGTTCAGTTCTAGTTCAGTTCTAGTTCAGTTCTAGTTCAGTTCTAGTTCAGTTCTAGTTTCTAGTTCAGTTCTAGTTCAGTTCTTGTTCAGTTCTAGTCTCATCTAGTTCAGTTCTAGTTCAGTTCTAGTTCAGTTCTAGTTCAGTTCTAGTTCAGTTCTAGTTCAGTTCTAGTTCTGATCATAGAAAACTTTCCTTTGAATTTTCACTTTAATTTTAAAATTTATGTATAGTAATTATATTTATTTATTTTTATGAATTCTCATTTAGGATAACCTTTTTGATTAATTTTCTTTTCACTAGAATTTTGCAATGAATTTTTGTTTCGTATATGTAATTTAGTTCATTCATTAATCACTTGAATTGATAGCGTACAGAAATTCTCTCCATAAGCATCCTAAAATTCTTATCCAAAACCACTGTTTCACACTTTGCCACATACTAAATCCAAATGTAGATAGTTTTGAGATGACGAAAAGAAACATGAACGAACAAAAAACGCTGATTCAACTGGAATATTATTTGGTTATTTCTATTACTATTCGCTTTTTTTCTTCTGCTATTTCTATGTATGTAAGTATATCTGCTATCTATAGAATACATTCAAATGCCTTTCATTTGAATGTTCCTTTAGCAGTATCCTTATAAGCTTTTCTTCTGGTATTTTCACTCTCACTAGATTACACTGTTCTTCTTATTTTCACATTTACGCTGTCTGTTTAAATATCTTTCAACTACTCACTCTCTATCATTTGCGATGCGGTTGTCGGACATTGTATCTGTGAGTACGTGAAGCTGTGTGAGTTCATTTCACAATGTTATTTGCATATTTATGAGATGTATTTTCGAAATGTATGATGGTGATGTGGTGAAGTGTGTTTGGTATGAGTAAAATGTCAAAGTTGTTGCTGCTGTTGTTGGTAGCGCTGTTAAAGAAATTGTAAAATTGTTCGAATATAAATGTTATATCTATGTAAGTATATAGCAAGCGGCAACAACAGAACCTATCTCTATAATTCGCAACTCGTTTTGAATTGTAACGATTCTCCTCCACCTAATATAACAAACACCCACAGCAAATAAGAATTTATGACAGCGAAACTGTGTCTAATGCCAAGTCTCTATATACATTCGGTATCTATGAATGTATGTATGTAAATGTTAAATTTTATTTATGATATTGATTCTATGGACTAAAATACGTACATATTTCTTTTTGTATTCTTCATTTACTGCTTTGCCACTTTCAATGTAATGGGAAGATTTTTTCTTTGCCTTTCGGACCGATACGGAGACAGCTAAAACTGACAGTTAACAACAATGAGAATCATAACAACTGGTGTAAAATATGTTTTGACTTGAAGTATCCAGGTATACTCCTCATGCTCCTGTTTACTCTTTCTGTATTGTCTTCAACATCTACATTTACATCTTCATCTTAGTTTTTTATTTTCTTGCAAATTGTTTTTGCTTTGTTTCTGTAGCTTTCTTGTATTCATTCTTCTGACATCGATTCTATTATTCTGGTTTCACTATTTATTCATTTGTAATCCTTCGGTTTATTTTTGTTTTCTTAATTTTACCTTTCACTTGACAAGATAACTATATATGGATGTATGTTTGTACGAGAGTGTATAATTTTTGTTGTGTTTTGTTCATTTGTTTGTTTCCTTCTAAAACATTAACTTATTGTTCCGTTTATTGTATACAAAGACATCTATCCCTCGTTTAAATTTATATTTTCGAAAATTTAAAATTTGTAGATATGTATGTATTTGAATCTATAAAATGTTATATGACTTTGTTCTCATAGAGAACTAGAACTGAACTAGAACTGAACTAGAACTGAACGAGAACTGAACTAGAACTGAACTAGAACTGAACTAGAACTGAACTAGAACTGAACTAAAACTGAACTAGAACTGAACTAGAACTGAACTAGAACTGAACTAGAACTGAACTAGAACTGAACTAGAACTGAACTAGAACTGAACTAGAACTGAACTAGAACTGAACTAGAACTGAACTAGAACTGAACTAGAACTGAACTAGAACTGAACTAGAACTGAACTAGAACTGAACTAGAACTGAACTAGAACTGAACTAGAACTGAACTGAACTAGAACTGAACTAGAACTAACCTAGAACTGAACTAGAACTGAACTAGAACTGAACTAGAACTGAACTAGAACTGAACTAGAACTGAACTAGAACTGAACTAGAACTGAACTAGAACTGAACTAGAACTGAACTAGAACTGAACTAGAACTGAACTAGAATTGAACTAGAACTGAACTAGAACTGAACTAGAATTAACTAGAACTGAACTAAAACTGAACTAGAACTGAACTATATGCATCAAATTTATATTTTAAAGCTTTTTTATGCAGATCCGTCAATATTCTCTTAAGTGTTTCTTTACTTTTTGACCTCATTTAACCAGGTAATACCCAAATTTTCTTTCAACTGTTTATACTCATTAAACGTGTTACAATTCCGTTAAAACCTTAAAACAACTCCGACTTTATTGTTGTTGATAAATACATTTTATAAGTAATCAGTGTGAGTGAATCAATTTTAGTATATTTTTTTATCACGAAGTTTTATTTATTTTCCCGCCAATACAGTTGCCAGCTATTATTTAATTTGTTTTGTTGTCCTGCTATGGCTGTCAATTAGGCAGAGTTCGTATTTGTATTTATTGGCAACATGCTGGCTTTTGTTTCTCTTGTTACGCTTTCTGGTAATTGTATTTATTTTTTTACAATCCTGGCCAGTATTTGATTAGTTTAGCATATAATGTTTGACAGTTGTTAAGTTAAACTAATTTGTGTTCCTATCAGGAAGGAAGTTTGTTACTTCAGTTTTTAGCCCGGAAATAAGTGTCATCCTCAGTTTCATTTTAGTGTTTTTCTTTTATCACTTAATTAACATTTACTTTAAGTTAATTTTGATATTGAATTTTAGTGGCTTTTGTTTAGTGGGAAGAAATTTGCACTTTTTGATTTCTCAAAATAAATTATTATAAGTGTTTATAATTATTTTAAATGCTCTGAAACATTATTTAGGCTCAAAAATCTTTGTCTATTAAACGTTTTAGCTTTTAGTTTTTTGTATTTTTCTTCTTATATTTCAACCATGTTTCGACAATCAATTGTCCGAAAATGTTTTGAAAACGTTTCGAAACCACTTGACACATATTGATGTACAGATATTGCTGGAAAATAAAAAAGAAATTATTTATCTAGAGAGAAAAAGAGTAAAAACGTATAAAACGTGACTTTTTGCCATATTCATGAAAAATCAAATTACATAAACATACAGACTTACTCACACATGTATATACATACATATGTATGTATGTGTGAAATGATCAACATTTTGTTGTTGTTACTCTGCCGTTTCTATTTGTTTGTTTTGAGGTTGGGCATGTTTTAAACATCTGTCAAATTGTAACTGATTGACGTACTTTTTTATACTTACTATTGTATTTGTGTTAATATAAATGAACACACATGGATGTGTTTGTGAATCCTAATAAAACAGTAGGTGACACAAAAAAATTCCATAAATTTCTTAAAATTTTTAAAGAAGATGTTTCATCGCAAAATTTGAAAAGTCTTTTCATTGCAAAATTTTTTATGAAAAGAGTTTTCATTGCAGAATTTTCTATAAAAAGTCTTTTCAACGCAAAATTTTCTATAAAAATAGTTTTCATCGAAAATTTTCAATAAAAAATCAATTTATGTAAAAAATTAAAAAGAAAAATTTAAAAATATTTTTTTTTTTTTTTTTGTTTGTCACTTACTGTACGACGAACATTAAAACCAAAAAAAAAATTTTAAGTTTAGTCCTTAAAATGCTCATGTGTATGTATTTGTTCTGTGAAAATTTCAGAGTTTGTCTGTATGTGTGTGTAATTTGAAGGTAACAACTCTTTCTTTTCCCTTTTCAAAATTTATATAATCTGTCTAGATGTCTATGTTTTTGTTCGTATAGAAGTAAGTGTGTGTGTCAGTGAATATTTATTTTGAAAATCCCGCGTATCATCGTTAAATAAACATTTACATTTTTATTGCTCTAACAGTTGCAGCTATTGGGATTTGAAGGCTTCAAAATACACTCGTTTTTTTTTTTTTGCATTTCTTTATATAAAACACATACGAATTTTTCTTTCCATGGTATAGTTTTTAGCTTGAACTTTCTTTTGGCGGCAAATGAAAATGAAAATACGAGTTTAGAAAGCAAAAATAAATAGAAATGTTGTTAAACTAAAGCAATTTGGCTTTATTTACACGTTCAAATGTGGTAAATACTTATGGGAATTCATTTATTTCTTAACTAGAATACACAAAACTCTATTGAAGGGATTTTTCCCTGCTGTTCCTTATGTTTGTTTCAACAGTTTGTATTAAAAACCCACACATATTTGTAAACAGTTCAACCCGTTATAGAACTTTGCTATATTAAATTTTCCCTTTTGTTGTCTCAATATTTCAAGTTTTCCAAATAAAGAAAAAAGAAAGTTAAAAATAAGAATAATCTGCAAATTGTGAAAGATTTAGGTCTTAAATTGAAAATCAAATTAGTAACAATCACAATGATTGATAAGTATCAGGGTTAAAACATTAACATTTTATATTATATTAAGAAAATGTTTAAATTTTATATTTAGAATTGCAGCCAATCACTCACAGGCATGAAAGTGAAAATAAGTTAAAGGAATGTAAAAATAACTTTTCCAGGAACTTCTATTACGGCAAGTTATCCTTTATCATTTACCTTACAAAAACAACTTAATCAATGACATTGATATGTGTTAAGTTTTAAAGAAAAATTTAAATTTTGCGACTTTTATTCTAAACATTTAGTTAAATATTTCTGCTGTTTTTTCTTCATTAACCTTTTTTATGTTGTAATTAAATTATTTGCCACAAAGCTTAAAAAGATACTTTACAAATTAACTCAATTGCCAATATTTCGATTAACTTATTAAATATTCAAACAATATGTACGGGTTATATTAAATTAACTTTTCCAAACTCTTACAACAAAAAAAAAAAAATTACCATATTTAATCATGTTCTATTAATCTCCCACCACAGCTAACAGTAAATTTTGTTGGTTTTTCTGTTTGTCTCTCCCCTTCGACTTCTTGTTACGTTGTTTAGCCTACAAACAAATTAGAGCATATTTTCTGGCTGAAATATTAAATGCAAATTAAAGTATACTTTTTGACATGACCATAAAGACAAAGATGTTATTCTATTATTTATACAAAATAAAATTGAAAAACTTTTTAACAAAAGTAAAGCGAAAAGAAAAAATCTCTAAAATAGAGAACAACTCAACAAAGTAAAAACTTTGGCTAAGCAAATTCACACCCAAAAAATTAACATTAGCAAATATTACTCCTATAGATTTTGTGTTTGGAATATTGCAAATGAAATAATATGTATAGCATACTTTTATGGCCTAAGATGTCTGATAAGTTATAGCCTGGTCATTCATTTATAGGAAAAATTGCTTAGGAAATGGAAGAAGAAAAATTACAATTTTCATAGAACATAGATGCGATGAAATCACTTTCATAGAAAACTTTGGACGAAATCACTTCCCACAGCAAATTTTTTTGAACACTTTTCTTAGCAAATTGTGTGATAAAAACACTTTTCATAGAAAATTTTTCGATGAAAACACTTCTTATCATAGAAAATTTTGTGCTGAAAACTTTTTTTACAGAAAATTTTGTAAAATACTTTTCATAGAAAATTTTGCGATGAAAATACTTTTCATAGAAAATTTTCGATGAAATTACTTTTCATAGAAAATTTTTGATGAAATTACTTTTTATAGACAATTTTCGATGAAATTACTTTTATAGACAATTTTCGATGAAATTATTTTTTATAAGCAATTTTCGATGAAATTACCTTTTATATAAATTTTTCGATGAAATTACATTTTATATAAATTTTTTGATAAATTTACTTTTCATAGAAAATTTCCGATGAAATTACTTTTCATAGAAAATTTTCGATGAAATTAATTTTCATAGAAAATTTTGCAATGAAAACACTTTTCAAACAAAATTTTCGATGAATATACTTTTCATAGAAAATTTTCGATGAAATTACTTTTCATAGCAAATTTTCGATGAAATTACTTTTCATAGCTAATTTTCGATGAATTTACTTTTCATAGAAAATTTTCGATGAAACTACTTTTTATATACAATTTTCGATGAAATTACTTTTCATAGAAAATTGTGCGATGAAATTACTTTTCATAGAAAATTCTGCGATGAAATTACTTTCCATAGAAATTTTTCAATGAAAGTACTTTTTATAGAAATTTTTCGATGAAATTACTTTTTATAAAAAATTTTCGATGAAATTACTTTTCTTAGAACATTTTCGATGAAATTACTTTTTATAGAAATTTTTGCGATTTTTTCATAAAAAGGTTGCGATGAAATCATTTTTCATAGAAAATTTTCGATTAAATCTTTATTTTGCTAGAAAATCACTTTTCGTAGAAAATTTTACGATGAAATCTTTTATCATAAAAAATTTTGAGATAAAATCACTTTTCACAAAAAATTTCTGATGAAATCACTTTTCATAGAAAATTTTGGGATGAAATCATTTTTTCGATGAAAGTACTTTTTATAGAAATTTTTCGATGAAATTACTTTTTATAGAAAATTTTCGATGAAATTACTTTTCTTAGAACATTTTCGATGAAATTACTTTTTATAGAAATTTTTCCGATTTTTTCACTTTTCATAAAAAGGTTGCGATGAAATCATTTTTCATAGAAAATTTTGCGATGAAATCACTTTTCATAGAAAATTTTCGATTAAATCTTTTATCATAGAAAATTTTGAGATAAAATCACTTTTCACAAAAAATTTCTGATGAAATCACTTTTCATAGAAAATTTTGCAAAGAAAACATTTTTCATACAAAAATTTTGCGATGAAACAAATTTTCATAGAATAAATTAAATTTTCAAAGTATAATTTCGCTGAAAACAATTTTCATAGAAAATTTTTGATGGAACTTTTCTTGAACTAATTTGCATTTATTGAAAATTTTTCTCGGAATCTTTTTCTCGGAATTCCGTTGTTTATTTAAAACTTTTCTCGGATTTTTGTTCGTAGATTAGTGTTATTTTTTGCACTAATAAACTTTTGCAACCAATTTCGCCTTTAAGTTTATATAAATTTATTATTCCAACAATTTTCGTTTTTTATTAAAGCTTTAACCAAACATCCAATGTAAAACTTTCTAAATGCATTATTTTATCTCGACTCCTAAGAGCCAGCTATACTTAACTTTAAGTTTTTTTTTTGTTGTTAATGTTAAATTTTGTTATGTTTCCAAAAACTACAACAACAAGACGAAGAAAAAAACTAAGCGACAGGATAAAAAGGAATTCATAATGTGCATAAAATTTATCATTCTCTTTACAGAGCGTACACTACTAGAAGGATTCTTAATATGGTGCTAAAATATAAAATGAACAACAGCAAAAGCATGAACGTAGAAATGAAACCAAGATTGAGACTGAAGGAGTTAATAGCAGTGTGATGATGATGGTGTTGTTGTGATAGTAGTTCTATTAGTGATAGTGGTATTTGTAGTAATAAAAGTATATAAATATAGTGTTATTTAGGTGAATTTATACTTTCAACCTAAACGAAAATGTGTTTGTACAAGATAATGTTTTGGTGTGTAAAAATATTTGCCTTAACAGACATTTTTAAGTGCTTAAAGTTATGTTTACTATGGCAGTTCGTATGCTTTGCTATTTCTTAGCTAATGTTTTTTCAACTTTATGTTGTTGGTTTTTTTTCCAACAAAATGAATTAAAGCCATAGGAAATTGCTAGATAACAAATTAAACCATTTAACATGGGCCATAAGTTTTTGTTGATATCTTTCATGAACCATTGCAAGTTAAAGTGTTTGTTTAATATCGTAAATATATAAAAGAAATGAAAATTTTGCAATGCATTGCATACCTTTTTAAACCTCACCTTTGTAAGCACCTTCATATACACGCTGACTTACTTCCTTATGCACTTCCTTGTTCCCACATATAAACCCACTCAAATTCATCGAGTATAGCACTTTGTATATGAAATTCTTATAGAAAATGAAGGAGTTACAATTTTATCGCACTACAGTGATAAACAACCTTTTCGTGCTGTTGTGACAATGACAACAAATGAAAGCATTTATCTTGAGCAGGAAATGTCCTTGACGGAGAATTTTGTGATAAAGAGAATGTTGTTGAGGTGAGAATTTAAATATTTAAGATTAATTCAAGAATTATGTAACTGTTTAAAAAATCTTTAAAGTAATAAGATATTTTTCAACCAAAACTAAATTTGAACTGATCTATAAACTGGAACTGAACTACAAGCGCCCTTCATTCGTTTTCCTAAACTTAAAATAATATTCAAATTAAAATCTCTTTTTTCTTTTTATTTACATATATATGCATTTCTGTTTTATATATATTCTTAAGAATATCTAATCTGCATTACAACCCTCTGCCACAAACTTAACATATACAAGGGCCAATTTTTATTCTAATTTTTATGAATATATTTTATTTGCCCCTGATTTTTGTTTAAAAATATTCAAACTGTCTTTTTTCCTTTTTTTTCTCATTTCAGTGGCCCTTGCCACAAATAGCAATAGTGGCAAAACATACAAAACAATTTTCTGTAGGTGGAGAAACAAAGGTAGAACATCACTTGTTTAAAGCAATTTATCTTTTATTCTGAGTAATTTATGTACTTTTAGTGCTTCAACGCGACTTACTTTACATTTACCACTGGTACGTTCATTTGTACTTCGTACAAACCTACATACATACATTTATTCGTTCGTTCATCCATTTGTACATTCATTCATACATTCCTTTTACGTTCATACGTTCGTTGCAATAAGAAAAATATTAATGGAGAATATCACCTGCATAGGTTTAACCATAACCCGTGAATGTATTTGTACGTGAGTGAGTTCGTGAGTATGTTGGCCGGTGTTTATGTGACTAGTAGCGATACACATGCAAACAACGTATGTGTGACTGTGGTAATTTAGTTCATACATACATATTCCTGCGTCTATGTAAGTGCATACAGCGCGCTAAATAAGTAATCGTAACGGCTAGTTCTAGTGCAGTTCTAGTTCAGTTCTAGTTCAATTCTAGTTCAGTTCTAGTTCAGTTCTAGTTCAGTTCTAGTTCAGTTCTAGTTCAGTTCTAGTTCAGTTCTAGTTCAGTTCTAGTTCAGTTCTAGTTCAGTTCTAGTTCAGTTCTAGTTCTAGTTCAGTTCTAGTTCAGTTCTAGTTCAGTTCTAGTTCAGTTCTAGTTCAGTTCTAGTTCAGTTCTAGTTCAGTTCTAGTTCAGTTCTAGTTCAGTTCTAGTTCAGTTCTAGTTCAGTTCTAGTTCAGTTCTAGTTCAGTTCTAGTTCAGTTCTAGTTCAGTTCTAGTTCAGTTCTAGTTCAGTTCTAGTTCAGTTCTAGTTCAGTTCTAGTTCAGTTCTAGTTCAGTTCTAGTTCAGTTCTAGTTCAGTTCTAGTTCAGTTCTAGTTCAGTTCTAGTTCAGTTCTAGTTCAGTTCTAGTTCAGTTCTAGTTCAGTTCTAGTTCAGTTCTAGTTCAGTTCTAGTTCAGTTCTAGTTCAGTTCTAGTTCAGTTCTAGTTCTAGTTCAGTTCTAGTTCAGTTCTAGTTCAGTTCTAGTTCAGTTCTAGTTCAGTTCTAGTTCAGTTCTAGTTCAGTAGTTCAGTCTAGTTCAGATCTAGTTCAGTTCTAGTTCAGTTCTAGTTCAGTTCTAGTTCAGTTCTAGTTCAGTTCTAGTTCAGTTCTAGTTCAGTTCTAGTTCAGTTCTAGTTCAATTCTAGTTCAGTTCTAGTTCAGTTCTAGTTCAGTTCTAGTTCAGTTCTAGTTCAGTTCTAGTTCAGTTCTAGTTCAGTTCTAGTTCAGTTCTAGTTCAGTTCTAGTTCAGTTCTAGTTCAGTTCTAGTTCAGTTCTAGTTCAGTTCTAGTTCAGTTCTAATTCAGTTCTAGTTCAGTTCTAGTTCAGTTCTAGTTCAGTTCTAGTTCAGTTCTAGTTCAGTTCTAGTTCAGTTCTAGTCAGTTCAGTTCTAGTTCAGTTCTAGTTCATTCTAGTTCAGTTCTAGTTCAGTTCTAGTTCAGTTCTAGTTCAGTTCTAGTTCAGTTCTAGTCAGTTCTAGTGTCTAGTTCAGTTCTAGTCCAGTTCTAGTTCAGTTCTAGTTCAGTTTAGTTCAGTTCTAGCAGTCTAGTTCAGTTCTAGTTCCAGTTTTCTAGTTCAGTTCTAGTCAGTTCTAGTTCAGTTCTAGTTCAGTTCTAGTTCAGTTCTAGTTCAGTTCTAGTTCAGTTCTAGTTCAGTCTAGTTCAGTTCTAGTTCAGTTCTAGTTCAGTTCTAGTTCAGTTCTAGTTCAGTTCTAGGTTCAGTTCTAGTTCAGTTCTAGTTAGTTCTAGTTCAGTTCTAGTTCAGTTCTAGTTCAGTTCTAGTTCAGTTCTAGTTCAGTTCTAGTTCAGTTCTAGTTCAGTTCTAGTTCAGTTCTAGTTCAGTTCTAGTTCAGTTTAGTTCAGTTCTAGTTTCAGTTTCTAGTTCAGTTTCAGTTCAGTTCTAGTTCAGTATAGTCAGTTCTAGTTCAGTTCTTTCTAGTTCAGTTCTAGTTCAGTTCTAGTCAGTTTACAGTTCTAGTTCAGTTCTAGTTCAGTTCTAGCTTCTAGTTCAGTTCTAGTTCAGTTCTAGTTCAGTTCTAGTTCAGTTCTAGTTCAGTTCTAGTTCAGTTCTAGTTCAGTTCTAGTTCAGTTCTAGTTCAGTTCTAGTTCAGTTCTAGTTCAGTTCTAGTTCAGTATCTAGTTCAGTTCTAGTTCAGTTCTAGTTCAGTTCTAGTTCAGTTCTAGTTCAGTTCTAGTTCAGTTCTAGTTCTAGTTCTAGTTCAGTTCTAGTTCAGTTCTAGTTCAGTTCTAGTTCAGTTCTAGTTCAGTTCTAGTTCAGTTCTAGTTCAGTTCTAGTTCAGTTCTAGTTCAGTTCTAGTTCAGTTCTAGTTCAGTTCTAGTTCAGTTCTAGTTCAGTTCTAGTTCAGTTCTAGTTCAGTTCTAGTTCAGTTCTAGTTCAGTTCAGTTCTAGTTCAGTTCTAGTTCAGTTCTAGTTCAGTTCTAGTTCAGTTCTAGTTCAGTTCTAGTTCAGTTCTAGTTCAGTTCTAGTTCAGTTCTAGTTCAGTTCTAGTTCAGTTCTAGTTCAGTTCTAGTTCAGTTCTAGTTCAGTTCTAGTTCAGTTCTAGTTCAGTTCTAGTTCAGTTCTAGTCAGTTCTAGTCAGTTTCTAGTTCAGTTCTAGTTCAGTTCTAGTTCAGTTCTAGTTCAGTTCTAGTTCAGTTATAGTTCAGTTCTAGTTCAGTTCTAGTTCAGTTCTAGTTCAGTCTAGTTCAGTTCTAGTTCGTTCTAGTTCAGTTCTAGTTCAGTTCTAGTTCAGTTCTAGTTCAGTTCTAGTTCAGTTCTAGTTCAGTTCTAGTTCAGTTCTAGTTCAGTTTCTAGTTCAGTTCTAGTTCAGTTCTAGTTCAGTTCTAGTTCAGTTCTAGTTCAGTTCTAGTGTCAGTTCTAGTTCAGTTCTAGTTTCAGTTCTAGTTCAGTTCTAGTTCAGTTCTAGTTCAGTTCTAGTTCAGTTCTAGTTCAGTTCTAGTTCAGTTCTAGTTCAGTTCTAGTTCAGTTCTAGTTCAGTTCTAGTTCAGTTCTAGTTCAGTTCTAGTTCAGTTCTAGTTCAGTTCTAGTTCAGTTCTAGTTCAGTTCTAGTTCAGTTCTAGTTCAGTTCTAGTTCAGTTCTAGTTCAGTTCTAGTTCAGTTCTAGTTCAGTTCTAGTTCAGTTCTAGTTCAGTTCTAGTTCAGTTCTAGTTCAGTTCTAGTTCAGTTCTAGTTCAGTTCTAGTTCAGTTCTAGTTCAGTTCTAGTTCAGTTCTAGTCAGTTCTAGTTCAGTTCTAGTTCAGTTCTAGTTCAGTTCTAGTTCAATTTCTGTTTTATTTTATTATAAACACTTTTGAGACAAAAACAATTTTCCGATACATTATTTTTGTATTTCACTGTCAACATGCAGCGACGTGTAGCTACATTCCTGGTCAAGCGTTTGAGTTATTTTTGGTATTTTGTACAGTTATCCAAACTCACCCACACACAAACACAAATAAAACCATGTACTGGAAAAAATCTATGCTCCAATGTGCGCTCCGTGCCAACACACCTGTCGGTTTAATGGCCCCATGAAACTAACATTTTTACAATGTCTACCGCACACATCTCCACCCACATGGACATACTTTTGAACACGTTGTTTTTGTTGTTGCTGTTGTGGGATGGAAGGCAAATAATGTCAGTGAGCAGTGAGTTTAGTTCTTTTTTATCTACGTTTGGATAAAAATGCGGAGAAAAAAAGTACGGCAAAACCTAATCCACTTTGCAATAAATTGTTCTTAGCTTTAAAGAGTTTTTAAAAGCTTTTGTTTGAATGTTAGTTTGTTGTTTTGTAATTCAGTATCTGCATACGTACGTACTTTAAGTTTACAACTTTTGACTGTAACGGCCTACAATTGCTACAACAAAAACTAATGCTTTAGCAGCAACATTTTGCAAGTGACAGTGAAAAATTTGTTTAGTCGTTTTTAAAGAATGACACTTTGTTGGCATGTTGAACTAAAAGGAATGAACATACGAAATGCAAAACCTGCAACTGTAAATAGCAACAACATATACAATGTTTAAATGGACAGACAAATGGATGGGCAGACATCCGAACAAAATGAAAGAATTGAAAAATGTCATAGTGTTGCTGCATTTAATGTAAAATTGTCGTCATCAGGTCAGAGTTGACAATAATGCAAGTTTTATTTTCTTTGCTCACCTTCGCCTTTCTCTAGGTCTCTGCCTACTTTTACAATAAAACTTCTTTTACTATTTCAAAATAAACCTTTTTGATCTTGTTTTCCAGTTGAAGTGCAATTTTTATGAAAATTAATCAACGATTGTATTCGGCAAAAGTTGTTTTTTTTAATGTTCTCTTTTCTTTCCATATTTTTTTTTTCTATTTGAAAAGACCGTCAGCCGCACAATAAAAATTGCATATAAAATTTCAATACCAATTCAGTTTACCGAGTGCACTATGACAAACACAGACGCTTTTTTATCCATGATGATACCCAGTTGTGTAAAGAGTAAATGTATCCGTTTGTCTTATAGCAAGGTCACTAAATTATTCCCAATGCACAATGGAAGTTAATGGTTACTTTAGTGTCACGAGGTAATCTATAGAGTATATACTCTGCAATATACATATGACTCAAAAATTTTTTATTTTTAATTGAAGTCATGTGTTGTGATGCTGCTGCAGCCACCCGAACGACAGGGAAGAGTGTAGGTGTATCCGTAAATAACTTACTGTGTGCATGTATGTTTTTATGGCTTTTAGCCAAAATTTACATGCAGCCAGGATGCTGAGGCACAGTTGCAAGATACTGTGTAAAAATTGTGTGTTTGTTTTTGTTGCTGTTTTCATATCAGTGTCTCCAAAAAAAATATAGTTACGAGTATTAAGTTTAGTTGTACTAACTACTATACTAGTGTTCCTAATGCGGAATATTTGTATGAGAGGAAGTTTTCTATGACCTTTAGAATTGTATTTTTTTTTTTTTTGTATTTTTTAGTTTGCTCTCTAAGCCTTATTATGTTCTTGAAAATGTTTTTGACATTTTTGGTGCAAAAACTAACCACAATGCTCTACACAAATGTAAAATCCTTACAATATTTTTTGTGAATGTATGTTGTTAGCATTACAAATACCCTAGTAAATTCAACTATATTCAATTGAATTTAACTAAACTTGGAAAACAACTGTTTTAACATATCTACCACACAGAAAACAGCATGTTCTTTTATTGTATTTGAAGGCATGTTTATTTTCAAGGTTAACAAAGAAAATACTAACAGGATTTATTTCTACGAAATGCATTACTAAATGGTTTATTGAGAAAAAAACACATCAAATGTCTCTATAACTGACATTCATCTTAATGTTATTGAGCTGCCGCCACCATTTGGTTGCTTAAAACTTAGTAGAAATTTGTTGGTTTAATATTCTTTGAGATTTGGTTTATTTCTTATTGGAGGTTTTACTAATGAAGTTTTTCGAAATACGTTTATTATAATTGACAGATATCATGTGTATTTTTAGGGATTTTTTTATATACAGATAAGTTCTGAAAAGCTTTAAAGCTTGTTAAAAGGTTTTTATTATAATTTCAACAGTCATAATTAGTGTATGTTTGTGAAGCTTTTCTCCTAATCAGCATAAAATGCTTTTTTGTTCTTTAAAAAGCTCTTTTTAAGAGAGCTTAGAAAAGTTTTAAAAAGCTTTAAAACTATAGTTAGAATTTAAGTTTATTTTTGTGGAACTTTTCTCATAATCAGGTTAAAAAGCTATTATGCTCTTTAAAAAGCTCTCTTTAAGAAGAGCTTATTGAAAAATTGTTTTTACTACTTATTTAGCCATTTTGTACAAAATCGTGTATTTTCACCAAGAAATATATTTAACGAATTTTACCTAAAAAGCTTTTATCTAAGCAATTTTTCTGTCATTAATTTAAGCAAAATAATATTTAAAGAATTTGCAAAAATAAAATCGAAAGATAGCTTTTTAAACTTAAATATATTTTATATAAAAAACTGGTTAAAAAAAGCTTCGAAAAACATTAAAAAAACTAAAAGCTTTACAAAAGCTTTTTTGCTATAAAATGTAGTTTCTTACAAAAACAAGTTTTTGATTACAGATGACTTTGATGACATTTTTCACATAAAATAGATTTTTAATTAAATTTTATTTACATTTCCTTTAAAAATAACATCAATTTTAAGAGAAATTTACTCAGAATATTTATTTTTTTATTCTTAGCAAAATTAAGGCCTTTTTCACAGAAAAACGCTTAAAAGGAAAGAAAATATATCATTAAATATGTAGTTTTCTCCTTGATGCAATGTAAAATACTTTTAATTCCAACTACATAACATTTGAAAAGTTCGATTTCATTACATTTACTTTTCGGTAAATCACAAGAAAGTTTTAAATATCTTAAGGCCATAATCAGAGCTTATGGTAAAGATTTGCAGTAAGGAAGTAACATTTATAAAATGCTGAAATAAAATCGTTAAAGTTTCATATCTTGGATTTAGGTGCAGTTTCATTGATGTTTATGAAATGTATATATTGAAACTCTTAGTTTTAGGAAATGCATTTTCAAGTGATTAAAACCCTA